>NC_140708.1:39600000-39740000 GCF_050655825.1 Lonchura striata | reverse complement strand
GGTGACATCTGCAACTATTGCTAGTCCGAGGCTCACCAGAGCCTGATTAATTGCGAGTCCGGGGGGATTTTTGCTGGTCACGGCCCAGTGAACTACACGGAATTTCCAGAGCTCAGTGTGGGGCTGTGACAAGCGCGGTGCTGGGGTGGCACTGGGGTGGCACTGGGGTGGCACTGGGGTGGCACTGGCCCTGCGCCCTTCCCGCGGCGCCAGGGCGTGCTGGGGCAGCCCCGGGAGATGGCTGCACTCACCCGAGTGGGGAAAAACGAAATAAAGCAAGAGACAGAATGGAAAAGCCCGTTTCGCCCTCGGAAAAAGGCGAGCAGCGCTGCGTTGACTGGATGGGTCAGCAGCCACTGGAAAATCAAATCACAACTATAAAATTTGGGGAAATTAAGGCAATCTAGACTGTTTTTTTTTTTTTTTTTTTTTTTCCCCTGGATTAGCAAACTGAATCAACCAGCCAGGGCTGAAGCATGACTATGAAGGCAACAGAGGAGAGGAATGCTGAGCAGAGTGCCAGGACACAGGGAATGGCTCCCACTGCCAATGGGCAGGGCTGGATGGGAGATTGGGAATTGGGAATTGTTCCCTGGCAGGGTGGGCAGCCCTGGCAGCACAGGATGGAATTCCCAGAGCAGCTGTGGCTGCCCCTGGATCCCTGGCAGTGCCCAAGGCCAGGCTGGACAGGGCTGGGAGCAGCCTGGGACAGTGGGAGGTGTCCCTGCCATGGTGGCACTGGGTGGGATTTGAGATCCCTCCCAACCCAAACCATCCTGGGATTCTGTGACTCTATGAAATAATTCATTTCTCCAGCTGAGGAGGGGAAGGTGACCCAGGCAGACTGGTAAATGGCAATGCAGATGTTCCCTAATTTAGTTCACTGCTCTTACTTGCTTGTTATTTCTAATGTTTTCCCAATTAAAATATTTTTTTCATTAAAATTTTTAGTTAAATATTTCCTTCACAGAGGTTTAGATGTTCTTTGCAGCACTTCTTAAAACTTTGGGCCAACACAAGTGTTTAAATCTGCTGTGGTAGTAAATAAGAAGTATTCTTGGGTGGATACTCAACTTCAGACAAAGCAAGGACACCCAAGAACCCAAATCTCTGACTGTTAAAGCTTTAAATATCACCCTCTTCTTGTGACAATAAAGAAGTCACATGGCTTTTAATACTGATGATGAAGAAAGGCACCATATTTATTTATGATGGGCTCAGTAATTCTACCTGGATGCACTTTGCTTTATGATGGCATTATATACTACTGATATTTGTGCATAGTAACTCCAGAAAGTGAACTGGTTACACACTGATGGACGTGCTAATCTACCATAAAACATGCATTTCTGATTTTAAGTAGAACTCTCCATGAACCTAAACACTGGATGCTTTAAGATACATTATCTACACTCCCAGATACATTTCATAATTTGTATGTGTTAAGTAATCGCTGGCACTGTAATAAAATAAATTCTCCCACACTGTCTTCCTTGATTTTTTTCCCCCCCAATACTTCTTAAAACTTTTAAACTTCCTTGCAGTTAGGAAATTAAATGCAAAATGGCACTCTAGCCTAGTCATAAAGTTGTATTTTTGATTCAACTAAGTGTCACCTAAATAATAAAATCCAAATCAAATGCAACTAACCTGCAGAAGACACTAACCCAAGCAATTAAGTAAATAGAGAAACTACAGAAAAGCTAGACTGGAAAAATTCCTTTGGAAAGTCTTCTCCCAAAGCTGCCTGCCTTGGACTTGTTGGTTGATTAATCTTGATGAAGACCTTTAGAGAACAGCTGACAGTTTTCAGCTGCATCGCCTGTACTAAACCTGTTTTAGGAATTATTTTACACCCTGCAGTGAACCTCCATTCCCTCCCACCTGCAAATTTAAGGACTGTGCCAGCTCAAGCCATTCCTCTACGCAGCACCAAGACCACCACCTGAGGAGGTCCAAAGCCTTACTGAAAATCAAAACATCTTCCTCTTCTCACTGATGGAAAAATGAAATTGATAAACCCATAATTTGCTAGATCCACAATAATTGCTGCACCTTTCCTTACAGAATCATGGGATGGTCTGGGGTGAAGGGACCTTAAAGATCATCTCATTCCAGTCCCCTGCCATGGGCAGGGACACCTTCCACTGTCCCAGGGTGTTCCAAACTGCCCCAGGGTGCTCCAGCCTGGCCTTGGACACCTTCCTTGGTACCATCTAAGTGCCTGCAGTAAAAAATTTAGAACAAACCAAAGGAAACCCAAATCCTACCCTTCCCCAGATTCCTTTTCTCCACAAAAGGTAGATGTTAGGTGCTCCTCCCAGATCCAGGAGCTCTCCCAGCCTCCGTGGATTTTCCAAAGTGTCTGCTGGTGTGACTGCAAGTGCTGCAGCCAGTCCCTCAAGTATCCTCAGATTAAAACAATCAGGCCTTTTAAAAGAGGCAGGACTCTGTCAGTAGATCTCCTAGGCTGAGATCTCATCCATTTTCTCCTGGTATTAATTGCGCAAACCATCTGCTCACTTTTGATTTTTTTTTTTCTTTTTAATTGAAAACAAATGCAAAAAGTCATTGAACACTTCAGTCTCATTTGCTAATGGCTCCCTGCTTCCCTCAAGGAGCACAGCAAACGCTTTGCTTGGTCTTCCTCTTACTCCTAATGTACTCATCACTGGATTTCTCTAGGTCTCTTGCTACTCCCATGTGGATTTTCCCTTCCTTCTTTATTTTGGCATTTTGGCTCTGTAAACTGGTGCGATTCCTTTTGTAACTTTTCTTTTTTTTTTTTTTTTTTTTTTCGAGGTGAGCTGCCCTTTTTCTCTTTTTTTTCCTGATATTTAAGGTCTTTGAAGGGCCAGTCCATGATGGAGCCATGCAGGTTTCCAGTGATGATCTTTCTTTTCCATACACTGAAATTCCCTCACCTTTTATTAGAGGCAGATCTTACAGTTCTGTCCTAAACTTCCTCCCCCTGTAAGAACTCTGCCTTCCATCTGGGATTATTATTCCCTGTTTTTCCCAAGGACACAGATTTAAATTTGCAGACTTTCCTGTTTTTTCTTTGGGATTGTGGATCAACACTTCCACAGTCACTTTTTTCATTTTCCAGCTTTATGTCATGACTCAAACCCACTAAATCAGAATAAAAATCCAAGATCTCCTTCATCCCTATACCTGCAATTTGTGGCTTTAAGCATAAACATGGTATGAGAGATTTTACTAGAAATACCTGATTTAGTAGTTAATCTCAACAAAACTAAGATACTCCTTCTGTTTAAAACTTTTAAAAAGCACCTAAAATCAAAACTCCTCCAGTTCACCCAGGTTTTTAAAAGTGAAATTCTCCCTCTGCCTTGTGCAAGTTTAAATTGACATTTAAACTCATTCCACAAATCCTCTCCAAACAAAAATGTGCAGGGAGTAAAGCAGAGCTTGGTTCATCAAATTCCCACATCCAATGGGTAGATTTGCACTCTTGCCTTCTTTCCTCTCATATATTTTCCTTTTTCTCTTATGCCCTCTTCCATGTTGGTGGGATTAAGGCAAAAGGAAGACAAAATAATTTGCTGCAATGAGTCTTCAAAATTACCATTTGAAAATAAATTTATTTCATGTCGATATCAGGAAATGACAACCCTGAACTCTCACTAAAAGAAGTTTTCTGTGGGAAAAGTTTGCTTAAATGTTAGAAATGTCTTCGTAACTCTTTTTTGTTCAGAATAATTGTCCATAAAATCATAAAAATACAGCCATGAAGGCCCAGGTGAGAAGAGCAAAGGTGTATAAATACAGCCCACCCCTCAGGGGGATGATAAAAGGATAAAGAGGGATAGGGGACAATGAAGACATTCCTGAAATATTTTCAACCCATTCTCTGTAGAACCTGAGGAGTTTTTGGCACCTCTTGATGGCTCCTGGGCAGGGAAGGCATTGCTTGGAAGTGCTGATGGCACAGCTCCCTGTTTACAGGGAGTAAATGAGAACAAATCCTCACAAAAAATAGGAATATCTGCAGTTTTTAGGCCCTTTTCTATCCTGGTCGTGTGCCCTGCATCCAGCTGCATCCTGCAAGAACATCAGTTTTGAGGATTTGCAAATACTTCAACCAAAATCTTTAAATTTGGGCAAACTGTAGTAATGCATCTGAATGCTCATGATCAACCTGACCTGAGGGTTAATCTATTTTACAAAGCCTAAGGAAAGATCAATTTGCTCCTTAAAACTGCCACAGTAAAATTTAACACTATTTCCAGCTCTTATGGCAGTTAAAGGTTTTAGGAGTGAATTATACAAGGTAATTCAGTGACGTTGAACCCATTTAACTGTCCTGATGTTCAAAATCCAAAGTTTAGTGTTATTCCTAAAAAAAAAACGGGGAAATGTCCCAACTTTTTAATTTAAAAAAAATTGTTTTATTACTTGATATTGGGATAGTGATGAGATGAACATACCAGGAAAATGCAGCAATTTCCTTATGTGCTTTAACTTCTGTATCCTCCACCCAAAACCCCAAAAGGGGCAGAGCAAGCTGAAAATCAGCGGGAAGCAGAAATCCCTCACGCTGAAAAATATACATCTAAAAACACACAAAAAGAAAGTGGGATTTAAACCCCAGACTTTCCAAAATGCAGCAAAGCAGAGCAGCCTGGATCTTATATTTAACATCCATCCCCTTCCAAGGCGGCGCGGAAGGGGCGCTCGCTCGGCTGGATTTATTGTGGCTTTACAAAGCGGGGTTTTTCTGACAGTCATTTTTTCTGGGAATAACAACAGCGGGGTTTGGAGCAGGCTGTGAAGCTCAGGGTCCTTGGCCTCTCTGTTGACAGCCACGCTGCCACTTCTCATGTTGCCCGTGCAGCTCAGATGGGAATAGTCCAAAATGCACCAATTTGTGTCTCCTCAGAGCAGTTTTTCACACTATCAGAGAGGCACGCCAAGGTTTACACTTAGATTTGATTTTTTCAGAGGTGCATAATTATAAAAATCGCCTTCAGCCTCAGCTGCCCACACACAAGTGCACGTCCAGACACCTCGGGAAGCAATGAACCAAAGATGTTTGGCAGATATTCCGCTCTAGTTGTGACGAGGGCTTGCAGCAGCACAGGATACGGAGCTTTCCAGTGCTGCATCTGCACACAGAATTGGACAGAAAAGCCAATTTCCCATTCTCAAAAGCTGGGTTTCCTGCTGGAGCTGAACGCTCTG
The DNA here is from genome assembly GCF_050655825.1 of Lonchura striata. Lineage (NCBI taxonomy): Eukaryota > Metazoa > Chordata > Aves > Passeriformes > Estrildidae > Lonchura > Lonchura striata. The sequence goes on along the minus strand of NC_140708.1, from coordinate 39,734,795 downwards.
CATTCCTCCCACAAACAAATATCTGAAAAAAATCTGTTTATGCTTTTCCTTTGTTGCCGTCGGATTCCAGTGTCACATTCCCTTCCAATGTTTATCCACCTGAGGAACGTGGGAAGCTTGCAATGGTGTGTTTTTTTTTTTTTTTTTTTTTTTTTTTTTTTTTTTTTTGTGGTGTCCAGTAATGTTAATCTGACATTTCTATTATTCCTGAGCAGCCCAAGTGATTTTGGGGCCGAGCAGAATCCGTACCAAGCTGCGTGCAGGAAAAGCAGCATTCCTGTGATATTATCAACTACATTTTACCCAGAGCAACTGGAGCTGCCTCTTCAGAAGGTGCCACAAGCCAGCAGAGCTGGGACAGACCTGGAGCATAGCACAGCTTTCTTTTTTTAAGAAAACACCCATAACTCATTCTCTGACAGCCCCTGAATGTGGAAATCCCCTCCTTTCACCCTCCCAGGATCAGTTCTTCCACTCGAGAGGTCAAAGTCAATCACACACTTCTAGAAAGAAATATTTTCTGACCCTCTGAGGGGAGTTTCTCCCTACAGAGAAGTTTTGGAGCCTTCTGCATCTTCTCACTGTTACTCTAGCACCTATTTAAACTAAAACAAGCAAAGTTTAATTACAAAATGACATAAATACTGCTGGATTTTATTCAAAATAAATCCTGGTTGTCTAGAATAATCTCTGCCGTTAAAGCAGTTCTGGCCACTGAGACTTTAGGGTTATTAGTGCTTAATTTTAAAGATCCAGGGGGCAGGAGAGTTTTGGCATTTGGGGAAAGCCAAGCTGGATTCAGAGTCACACTCAGAGAAGGTGTAACAGAAAATGCTACAGGGATTTGCTGCATCTTCCAGGAAGTGGCCACTTGACTTAGAAAACAAATTTGGTGTCGGTGTCTGTATTGCAGTTATTTACCTGAAATCACCTTGCTCACTGCAGGAGATAAGATATTGCTGAAGTCTCACGTGGCAGAAGAAACTCGACCATGAAGCTGAGACTTCGTGTGAGTTAACTCATCCTCCTTCACACAACTGTGGGATGAACTGGAAGGAAATACAGGCTCCAGACACTTCAATATCAACCACACACCTGATGGGAAAGTGCAGGTCTAAAACCCATGTGAAAACCCCCAAAACTGGCTATTTGCTATCGATGTGTGATGGAAATCAGGAGGAGTCTGTGCTGCAGAAGGTAGCTCAGCCAAGGACAGTGGAAATCCACATTGAACACTTGGTCAAGAAACCCCGTGCTGAAGGATAAAGGCTCCAGTTATTTTTAGTCAATAAAAAGGGGAAAAAAAAGAAAATACCCAAGTGTGCCTGACAAGGAGGGACTGGAAGCACCAGAGGATTTTGAGACGCTGAGACAGAAAGCTTCTTATTTCATTCAATTTGAGAGGTGAAGAGGGAACGGTGCCACAGTTTGGAGGCAAGAATAAAAATTCCATGAAATAGTCTCAGGAGACAGCTGATAGCACTCATCCATAGTTGGTGACACTCTGACTCTTTCATGAAAAAGGCAATTTTGCTTCCCAGAAAAATATTCTGGCACTGGGGATTCAGGAGGACAAGGCTCTCAAGGCGATTTCTGACTTTCTAACCCATATTAATATCTACAGTTATCAAATCCAGAACTTCAAACTGTGACTTTGTAACAAAGAGGATTCTCAAAAAAAAACCCACGAAAAGCTCTCTTTTGTCATGTATTTACAGCTGAAGAAATCTCATCCATTCAGCCAATTCTCTCCCAATAAAATCTGCTATTTTAATGCAGCTTAGTGCAAAAGTCTTTCCAGGAATGGACTTGTATTATACATCTCAAACCTGTGTGAGCAGTTGAATATACTCTGAAAAGAATTTAAAATAACACTTGATTTTATAGAAACATTAATCACTTTAAAAATAAACCCTTATTTCAGCAGAGTGAGAAAAAAATGGAGCAATTTTTTACTTTTTAACATAATGTCTAAATTCCTCCTTTATGGCATATTTTTGTTCCTTTAATCAGGTGTTGTTTTTGAGAGATATAAAACTGATTTCAAGTGGGAGACCTGGAAAACCTGAAATTCCATCTCCCCTCTGGAAAAAGCAGCCCTGAGGCATCCTGTAATTAAATAAACCCATCTCCCTAACGAAGGAGTCAGAGCAGAACACAGGGGAGATGCTCTGGAAAGAAGTTGGTTTCTAAGAAAACTCACCATAAAATGCAAAAATTATCATCAGACAAGTTGCCTGAAAAGAAAATTTCCCTCTTCCAAAGCAAGGACAAACATCATGAAACTTTGGAAACCAGTTTGTTTTTTTTTTTTTGGTTTTTTTTTTTTTTTTTTTTTGTTGCTGTTGTTTTTTTTTTAAGAGGTAGGACTTTACTGGTTTGTTTTTCTGCTGTTGGAAAGAGATGGAAAGAATTAAAGAAAATACAGAATGAACATTTCTTGAAAGAATTGAATGGGATTGGCAATGGGAAACATTTAGTGGGGATTGAATTAATTTTGTATTGTAGCCTTTTGCACTTGTGAGGAAATTAATTCTGGGAACTACAAGATGAGAAGCCACTGGCTTCTTTCCAGCACCTCCTCACAGTCATCTGCTTGAAAATCAGCTTCAAAATTGCATATTTATTTTGGATGAATTACCCGTTCCCAGTGTTTTGAACAGCAAAGACAGAGAGCTAAAATATTGACATTACAGACTAGACAGCAGCAGAAGAAGTGCTAATTGTTTGCATGCAAAATTGTTTTTTCCTAGAAAGAATAAACAGTGAGAAAAAGGTGGTGGAGGTTTTGAAATTCACTCAAAGTTTTACCCAAAGAAATGGTTCAGCTTCTGAAACCAACTCTGACCCACTCCCTGCCAAGGAACTGCTGTGAATTAGGTACTCCAGGAGGGGTTTGACTTTACAAACCAGCTCAGGAGTGAGCTTCAGGTCACTGGCACCAAGGAATTGGTTTTGTGAGACTCACACAAATGTTTGTCTTAACTGTGACTGATCTCTAAACAGGAATATGGGTTGATGATCTTAGTGCCTACATTTTAAACAAGTGTATATTCATGCAAACTGTATAAAATCAATGTTTCAGTACATGGAAAGCTGATATGCAACAGCCAGCTCAGCAGTCATCAACTGCTTCGCCAACTTGTGGTGGGTTTGCCTGGCCAAGGACAAAGACTCTGTCTTCTCCCTGGTGCACGACAGAGTTGGTGTCTTGAAGTGAACAGAATTTAATTCCTATCTCTGCACAGAACCATAAAACCCCAGACTGGCTTGGGCTGGAAAGGACCTTCAAATCCATTCCACCCCTGCCATGGCAAGGACACCTTGCACTGTCCCAGGTGCTCCAAACCTCAGTGTCCAACCTGGCCAGGGGTCCAGGGGCAGCCACAGCTGTGCCAGGGCTTGCCCACCGTGCCAGGGAACAATTCCTGCCCAATACCCAGTCCAAACCTGCCCCTCTCCACCCTCAGGCCATTCCCCTGTCCCAGCACCCATGTCCCAGTGGGATGTCCTTCTCCAGCCTTGCTGTGAGCCCCTCTGGGCATGGGCAGGGATTCACTGGGCACATCCTTATCCAGCATCCCGATGCCAACGTCAGCAGCTGCACCCCAGCTCTGCCATGCCAGGCTCTCCCTGCCGAGCTGCAGCGAGGATTGAGCTGTTCCAGCCTGAGGCCCCAGCCTGACATTTCCTCCTCGCTCCCAGCCCGTCCCGGCTGCTGGGTGTCGGAACTCAGAATGTCCCCCAGACATTTTTGGATGTTCCGGGCCCAGGTCAGAAGCATTTGAGCCCCTGGCAGGCAGCTGGAAACAGCTGTGATTTTGGGTTTGAGCCATGGAATGATTTACCAACCTTGCAGGAAGAACAAGAAGTCACAAAAGTTTAGATATTATAGTAGAAGGAGTTACAAAGTAGAGGGAAAATTTTTTTAGTGTTGTACAGGGGGGTTTTTACTTTGTACATGGAGGTCAGAGGTTTTAAGATGGAGGGATTTTTGGCCAGTCCTGTCCTTCCTCTTTCTTCTTCCTTGCCTCCATGTTCTTGGTGATATTGGCACTCATGGATTGGTTTAGAGTAGAAAAGCACCATTTAATATAGGTAGTAGAGTATTAGGGAAAAACTATATTTATCACCTAATGTACCATATAAAAGACAGCAGCAGCCTGGGTGGGGGGAGAGAAGAAGTCAGAGGACAGAGAGGATGTCAGGGTGTGTGTGTGCCTCTGCCTGATCTGCTGACCAAACCGCAGCAGCCAAAAAAGACAATCTTATAGACAGCTTACAATAAACTGCCTCGAGACCAAACAACAAGAGACTGCTGAGCCTTTCTTTAAAGGCACGGGTTAGAAGAGAGAGTTTCCCACCATATGGAACCCCTGAACCAAACCTGGGTTCCATCAGCTGGGATGGAAGTTGTGGTCCTTCCCGACGCGTTGGTGCAACGCCGGGCTTCAGCAACTTGTAATCTGCACCCAAACACTTCTGCCTGCCTGGCAACGGCAAGAATTTCTATTTGCATGGTAATGAGACATTTTATTTGACAAGGTGTTGAAGGAAAAGATGCAATAATTTTAACAGTTGGGTGTTACACTTTAAACCCATTCAGTGAATCTGGGAAAAAAACATTGCTTCAATAGCAAACTTTATGGGAGCGGAGCGTGGAGCAGGAAAAGGGACCAAACACTAATGAAAAAGTAATCACAGCAGCCACCTGTATTCACTGAAATATTAAACTACACATTGAAAAGGGAAACTATTGAGTTCTGTTTCTCTGCATCTGTCTGCCAGTGAGTCAGGAAGACCCCAAACACAGACTAACCAGAGAGATGGACACGGTGAGACTTCCACCTCCCTTAACCCCAGATCAAAATGAACTTAGACTCTACCTCTAACCAAGATCCCCAACCTTAACTTAAATAATCTAATTAGCCTGAAGTTTCCTTTGTTTTCTCTTTTTTCTCCAGAAAAAAAAAAAGCAAACTTTGCTTTTATTTTAGGAAAACATCCTCATATTGAATCATCCATACTGTCAAAAATCTGATGTTATCTCTGACCTCAGATGTGCAGCTTGAATAATGACATAGGCATTTGACCACATGATAAACAGAGATCTTGTTTCCTCTGCAAGGAAGAATCAAGAAATACAACTGAGGCCACTGCAGCAGAGATGTCTGGATGGGCTAGAGAAATAAAAACCCCATGGAGTCACAAAAGAGTCACAGCATGGAAAAATGATGTGAAATATTTTCCTATATTGCAATTTAAAATAGATATACAATTATTAGGCAATTAGCTAAACCTCCTGTGTTTCAGTGATATCTCCCAAATTAAACCACTGCTTTCCCAGGCAGTCAAACACCAAGCAGGGGAAGGTGGATGGTCAGTCCCTGCTGTGGGGCTGGAGTGGCTCTCTTGTGTGTTCAAACCCAGGATGGATGGGACTTGGAGCAACCTGAGACAGTGGAGAATTCATAGGATTGAATTCAGAAAATCTTAAAATGATTTGGGTTGGAAGGCACCTTAAATCCCACCCAGTGCCACCCCTGCCATGGCAGGGACCCCTCCCACTGTCCCAGGTGCTCCAAGCCCAGTGTCCAACCTGGCCTTGGCACTACCAGGGATCCAGGGGCAGCCACAGCTGCTCTGTGCACTGGTGCCAGGGCTGCCCACCCTCCCAGGGAACAATTCCTAATTCCCAAAATCCCATCCAGCCCTTCCCTCTCGTCCCATCCCTCCAAGGCCCTTGTAAAGAGCTCAGGGATAACTTTGCCCCCGATGCCACCACACACACCAATACCTGCACGAACACCTCCACTCTGCTAGAGTACCATAAATTTTGCTGTTTAGTGACAAAGCCCATGAATTTGTCTTGTTAAGCCTCCTTTTGCCCTTTCCTCCATCGAGATCTTTTATTTTCCGAGTGAATCGGGTTCCCAAGAGCCCACTGCAGGAGCGAGGGCGCGCGTGCGGCCAGAGGATGCCGAGATTAGGGAAATCCACCAAAACCGAGCCCCGCTGCCGCAGAGCCTGGATTCCCCCCTGTACCACCAGCCCCGTTATTTTGATTCATAGGTTTCAAGCGAAGCAAACACCAGAAGCAATTTGTGTAATAATCCGACAGAAAGTTAAACAAGAGCGAGCAAACTGCAGGAAATTCATCACGGCAGAACACGAGCGCAAACAAGCGCGTCCCGAGGAGCAGCAGCCGGAGCCGCTCCCAACAATGGAACGGCGAGGAGGCACCCAGTGTGTGCAAGAGGGGAAGCAGGGAGAGGGCAAGAAGCCAGACACATTCCACACGACATAAGTAAATAAATCAAAGGAAGTGAGATTAAAACCTGAAATAACTGGAGGAGGGGAAGAGCTATAGCACCTGCATTGAGGTGTCCGCCCCACGGAGATTAATATCACACAGTCTATGGGAAGGCTGATTTGTAGTGCCTGAGCAGGGCAAGGGAAGAAAAGATTCACAGTTCAGAACCAGAGAATTAAAAAAAAAAACAGAGCCAAACCGCTGTCACTATTGCTTGGTTTTCAAACTGCAGTGAAACACAATAGGATTGCTCAAAGCTCATGCTAATCCGGATTTAGAATGCATTTATATTTTAGTTTTGTTTTTAACTGCAAATAAATAAGGCAAATGCAAAACTGAACAGTTTGAAAACTGATTTTTATGTATGTTTTAAAAAGTTTTAATTTAAAAACGTACAATTTTAACTTCTAGTAGATGTCTCAGCTCGTGGTGGGGGATTGGAACAAGATGAGTTTTAAGGTCCCTTCCAACCCAAACCAGTCTGGGATTCTATAATTCTTTTCCATAATATTCCAGCTCCAGTTTTACTTTGCAAAACTTATTGTAGATTTAGCAAAAAAACAAACCAGTAAGACCTTGGCTTCACTGGTTCTTTTATATTATTTTTTATTCTTCACCCAGTACACTGAAGTTACAAAGAAATATTAACTGGTCTTAGGCTGGGTGAGAATTTTGAGATGTATCAATATCACCAAGTCTTCCAATGCAAATCAAATTCACTTTAAGCATCACAGCCTCGCTCAAACCAGGAACAGGAGTACAAAAATATAAGAAATAATGTTTTCAAAAATATTTAAGGAAGGCTGTGATATTTTTAATGTAATATTTCTGCGACTTGATTTTCTGATGTAAAGAATGGCAGATAGAGGTGGAAATGGTCATATTTCTTAACATATTTTGGAAGTTTTGGCCTTTTCACAATAAATTCTTCTCAATTTACCCATAGCTGGGTCTATATAGTTGAAGTGATGGAGGAGATATTGAAAAAGAGAAGAATTTTTATTGTATTTCCTATTATTTGGAGCAGAGCTAAAGCACAGCTCAGGTCAAGGCCATTTCTATGTATTAAGTGGAGGAAATTAATGAGAGGCAAATATTGAAGGATAATGTAAATAAGGGCCAGTCAAAACCATAGCCAAAGCCATCAAATGTTACTCTAAAGTCCTAATTTTGGCTATTTAAAAATCACATTTTAAAAAAATCAAGTAGCTGTGATGGCATCTCACACTGGCAGCACCACAGCAGCATTGAGGCAGCTGCTCTGTGGGTGGAGAAAACTGTTGAATTTTACTAATCCTGTACGAAACAGGTTCCTTGCCACTAAAGTGATACTCAAAACAATCCAGAGAATAATTGTATGGAAAAACATAAAAACTGCCAAGCCTCCTTTCCCTCAGGTTTTCCAACCACCTGCCAGCAAACTGCATTAGAATGGCTTTTCTTTCTTAAATATAAAGAGCCCTGTGAGAAATAAATTGAATAAATTCAAAGCACCCTGACCATTTCCTAGAGCATTTAGTGCTGATGGGGTTTGCACGTTTGGAAGTGTCACAGGTGCTTGTGCCACCCATTTGTCCCCTCTGTGAGTGTGTGATGCAGGTGAGTGCAGGGAGCAGCAGGTAACACGCTGGGAGCTTCAGCTGCACACCACAAAATTAATGAGCAGCTTTGGAGTCATAATTTGTAGACTTCACAGAGAACCAGGGAAGATTATAAATGCTGTTGACCTAGAAGAAGTAATAGAGAATTCAGTATTCAGAACTGAAGAACAATTTGTAAGGGAATAAAGTCCAGCCTGAGCCATGACTGCTGTCTGTTGACAGATGGCAGAGAAGCGTCTCCTCCATTCTCTCTCATTAAAATAATTATGGCAATGTATGTTAGACTCTCTTCAAGCCTGGCATTTTCACAGCACATACAGGGGCATCAGCGTTGCAGGAATAAGGTGAAATAATAATGGAAACACATCTCTGGCATGCAAAGGGCATTTGATATTAAACTTACCTGCTTCCAGAAATAACAGCAGGGAGAAATTTGTTACCTCAGAGTAAATGAAATGATTTCCCTGATTCTAACAGGAGGTTAATTAGAGCCCTCTGCTAACTTGAGAAACACGTCCCAAATCCAGGTCAAGCCCTGGTTCAGCTGATGAGCCTCTGCCTTATGTAACTCCTCAGAACCAACCCTGTTTCTCCTTTTTTTTTTACCTTGGCTGCCAATTGCTCTCTATAAAACTGCAAATCAGATGCAGTCCAGTGTGAAACTTCTTCCCAGCTGTCAAATAATAAAGTCAGGGAAACCACGGGATGAGAGAATTTAGGTTAGGGGAGAAATATTCCAGGTTCAAGGGCATCCCTTGCATTGTGCATCTGTGTCTGGTGCTCTGGGGGGTGAGCCCAGTTATCCCCCATGCTGTTAATGACTCGGGCAGGTAGTTAGTGACACGAGTTAATTACCCAGCCCTGCGAGCCCTTGTCCCCACCACGGCGTGTGACACGAGCGCTGCGTGATGTCACGGCCAGCAAAAATTACCCGGTGTCAGCACTCCCCTGTGCTGCTCCTCGCTGCTGTTCTCCCCAATATGATTCACTTTCATTATTTATGAGACTTGTCTCACTAACCCTCAGCAACGGTTCCAAATAATGATAGGAATCTGTCAGTGTAGGATTGTATTTCTCAAAACAATAACCACAGTTCCTGGAAATGTCAATATGTCAATTGAGGGTAACACATCTCTCAATAAACCAATATTTTGTAAAAACAAAACAAAATCTAAGGCAAAAAAAAAAAAAAAATCATGCACGGAAAGTGGAAATTTGAGCTCCATGGAGCTCTTCTCTTGCAATGCCCAGTAGAAAACTTCCTGCTTCCTGCCAGAGGGTGGAGACAGAAAGGCACAATTTTGTTTTCCTCCAATTAAAAACTGTCAAACATTTGATATTTTAGCTCTTCATATTCATGAAATGCCATGAGAAAGGAGATAAGACTTCTCTGACAGAAGTCAAAGAGCTCCTGCTAGAGCAGAACCAAAACTTGGTAATACAATGTGCAGGAAACTGAGCCAAGGATAAATCAGGTCCTTGAGCAGTTCCATCCTGAACACAATGATTTCAACATTTGGAGCCAACCAAATGCATTTCTGCATCACCGCTGAAGATGCTTTTTCGCACATCTGCCTTTTAGCCCAAGGCAACAAGAACAGAGGTGAAGATCAAATCGCTGCCTTCAGTTTATTGGCTTTGCATTTCCACCCAAACATCTCTCATGGTGCTACAACCCAATCTTCACCAAATAAATGTTATTAACTATCTAGTTCTGAAAGCATTCCTGTAGCTCTGTGAGAAGTTTATAGAACTTACATTGGTTTGGGATGGAAAGGACTTTAAAACCCATCCCATCCCTGCCATGGCAGGGACACCTTCCACTATCCCAGGTGGCTCCAAGCCCTGTCCAACCTGGCCTTGGACACTTTTGGGTTATAGGGCTGGGTTTTGTTTTGGTTTTTTTTTAAAGATTTTTCCACAAAGGCTTTATCCCATCCAAATTTTTGCCCATGAAGGAAAACCAATGAAGTTTACAAAACACCAGTTTGAGCCCAAAAGGAAACTGGTGAAGGGTTTTCTCAAGATTCAACAGCAGCTTTAACAACATGCGTAGGAAAACCTGAAGGTGTTTCAGGAAATGCTTAAATTATCAGAAATTGAGAGACCATTTTCAGTCTCTGAAACTGTCGAGCTTTTTTAATATTCCACAAGTGGAAACATTAAAAAAAAAAACAAACAAAGGAAATAAAAATAAAGTTCTACAAAACTGAAGTTCTACAGAAGAATGTATTTATTTGTTAGAGGGATGTTCTACTAAGAAGCAAAAAGTGTTCTAAAGCACAATGCAAAGAATATTAAAAGCACTAAAATTTCTGTTTCCCACTGCAACGCTCACATCAGTGTGCTAGGAATAGGGAAAATACAGCCTATCTATTTTGAAGAATATAAATTTATTACAACAGCTGTAAATCCCCACCCCTGACACAAACTACAAATAACTACACAGCCCTCCCTAACAAATCATCTTGAATTTAATCTTTCTCAACCAAAAGACCATCCTATTTGGCTCATACTGTACATCTTTCTCCACCACTTGCATGGGACTTTGGTTTGGAGTGATCCATTTATTCTGGAAAGTTCCAGCTTGGTAGAGCAAAGATTATCAAAGCTGCGAGAGCTGATCTAAGAGAAAATTAAATAAACATACAGGCTTCACATGACACTACGTGCAGCACATAATGTTAAACAACAGGAGGTAAAAGTGCTAATTAAACAGTTTATATCCTTCAAAATGTACAATCTCCAATGATCAAGGAGCATGAATTAGGTAAGTAAATATAAGGGAGCCTGGAGTGACAGCCTGACACTGCGGGGTGACAGGATCTGCCGAGCCACGGCACAGCCTCTCAAAGGGAGCTGCAGCAAGCTGCCCTTGGGAAAATCAAAGCCCAGGCTAAAGTGCACAACAGAGAGGTGGGCTGTCTTCACCCCTAACAGCGTGAGCCTCTGATCACAAGGCAACAGCAATAATTGGGTGGTTTCTCAGCAATCTCTACCACACGGTCCTGAGAGCCATCGACATTCGGGGGCTCCTCCAGAGGCAGCGAAAAATGACAAAGGATATAAACATCAGAAGGCGACAGAGATTGAGACATCAAGGGCTATAAACAACCAGGAGGAGATGATTCCAGACACAAAACAACTGGAAAAGCTCAGCCATTAAGGAGCACGTTCAGAGTGTCACCACCAGCCCCGCGTGCCAGAGGGTGTCAGCCAGGAACAGGCACAGTTGTCACTGTGTGTCCCATTAGGAACAGGATAATGGGATTCTGCTCTGTGAGGGACACTGCTGACCCAGCTGGTCCAGAGACAGTCCTGACTCATGGCTCGCTGCCACAGAACACTAGAAAACAAATCACAGAATATCCTGAGGTAGAAGGGATCCACAGCATGATCAAGACTGACTCCTGGCCCTGTTCAGGACAATGCCAAAAATCACACCACGTGTCTGTGTTGTTTTTCCTGCTCTCCCTTTTCTTTTCTGCTCTTCAGGTATCTCCTGTTGCTTCCTCTGATTAGAAGCAATTCTTCAGCTTTCCTTTGGAAAGAATCTTTTCCCTGTAAAAGTGTCATCCTTGACACTGCTGAGTCTGGATGAACCCATCACTCAGTGCTGAATTTCATCTACCATCCTACTTGCTCTACCAAAATTTTATATTACATTTGTTCATACATCTCAAATATTGACAAAGCCCCATTCCTTCACCACTCTAATTATCCTTTCAACCCTCAAACACATATCTGTTGCTTCCTCCAAAACCTCTCTTACTCAATGCTGCATCACCTGTTTTATTACCATTCTCCCTCCTCATGGCCAACTCAATGCCCTCAACAAACAACTCCACAGCTGCCTGTCCCTGCATCTGCCCAAAAGTGCCACTTCTGAAATAAGGGCACCCAAACCACCCAGTCTTTGCCTTATCAACGTCCTGCTTTCAGCTGAGTGACCACACACCTTCCTGGGCCTGTGGAAACCTTCCTCCCCCAGCCATCTTCCAGCCCCCAGGTGACACCAGGTGAACTTTCCATCATTCCAAAACCACCACATTTCAGTGCCAGCAAAGAGCAGTGGCCAAGAGACTGAACCAAACCTGCTGTTTACCACTAAACTTGCAGTTTTCAGCTGCACTGACAAAGATTTCACGAGTGACAGGAACCGTATTTATCATATAAACAAATAGGAAGCCCCAGATGAGGGAATTAATCTCCCTCCTGCACATATGCTCCTTCCCTAGCCCCGTACACATGCAGAGCATCGAGTCTGAACATGGGCTGGCACACCTATCAATCCACAGCAAACTTAGAGTGAAGCAATCAGAGCTTAATTAAAGGCAGAGAGAGGTCAATATGTTCATATGCAAGATGATTCACTATGATGTCACTTGGGTACAATCAATTAAAACGCACAGGATATTTTTTAGATGGGAAAACCTGAGTGGGGAGCATGTTGTCTACCCAAAGGTTTTGCTATGCTTTAAAAGCTTCATTTAAATATTTTTTTCGCCTTATTTATATGCACAAAAGTAACAGTTATATCAGATATTCATAGGTGATTTAGATGATTGATACCAATTTCTCTTCATAATATGACTAGCAAATAAAAAACACAGCGGTTCTCATATAAAAAAATAATGTGTGACAAGGTTTCCTAAAACATTTCTATTTTGGACCTCACAAGCTAAATTGCTTTTGCTGGCCCCTTCCACCTCTCAGCATGGTTGACAGACAAATTGATCGAAACATCGGAAAATAATATGCTTGCAAAATTTCTCTGGGTGAGTTTTCAGTCTTTTGAATTTTTCATACCAGAACAAAATGAAAGATTGCCTCCTTGATTTTTCCTCCATTATGCGTCCCCATCTTATGTACTACAGGAACATACAATACTTCAAATAGCAGCAATACATTGTAAACAAAATGTAGAACATTTTTCATAGAACACCCAAGCCGTGCGAAGTTAAAAGACTGGGTAGCAGGAATCTTTGCCCTGCAGATTATGTTGTTCAATTATAATGAATTCATACATTTGAAGTTGCCTAAGGGCCTCTCATTAGACTTAGGGGTGTTTATTACAGGAAATATTGCTTGTATCATTTAAGAAGCAAGAAGGCTGGATGATTTGATTAGAAATGTTGACAGTTGAGGTGTGTAAAAAATATGTCATTCACCCACATTTTCCCCCCACTTTAATATTAGGATCCTTCATTTTTTATGAATTCTTTAACCCCTTCCTCCCTTCCCTGCAGCCCACGGCACAACCCATGCTCGGAATTGCTGGTTCTTCACCAGGAGCTGCTTGTGTGACACCAGCCCATGATTTCCACATGGCAGCAGGAGGAAAACATGACCATTCCCATTCCCATTCCCATTCCCATTCCCATTCCCATTTCCATTCCCATTCCCATTCCCATTTCCATCCCCATCCCCATCCCCATCCCCATCCCCATCCCCATCCCCATCCCCATCCCCATCCTCATCCTCGTCCCTGTTCTCATTCCTGCTCCTGTCCCCATTTCCATTTCCATTTCCATTTCCATTTCCATTTCCATTTCCATTTCCATTTCATTTCCATTTCCATTCACATTTCCATTTCCGTTTCCGTTTCTGTTCCTGTTCCCATTCCCATCCCCACTCCCATCCCCATTCTCATTCCCATTCCCATTCCCATTCCCATTCCCATTCCCATTCCCATTCCTATCCCCATCCCCATCCCTATCCCCATCCCCATCCCCATTTTCACTCCCATTCCCATTCCCATTCCCATTCCCATTCCCATTCCCATTCCCACTTCCATCCCTCCCAGGCCCGCCTGCCCAGGATCCGCCCTGGCTCCCATGGAAATGGGAATTATCCTTCCCACACAAGCTGGGGCTCATTCCCTTCCCCTGGCAGCTGATGGGATCTGACTGAATTTTCTGCCTCCACCCTGCCCAGCACAGAGCTCCTCAGCTTTTGGGCCAAATCAAACCAATCCTGACAGAATAACTTGAATTAACACAGTTGGCAACATTGATTAAGTGGAAGGAGTTGATCAGAAAACTACAAGAATGAATAAATAAAAATTGTTTATTCCTTTTTTGTGTGTGTGTGTGGAAAATGGATCCATATTTTTATACTCATGAAGGGGAACATGCAGCACTTTCAATTCCTAGACTGTGCCAACTGACCTCAGAATGGGCTTTAGATGATGAGTAATTCCAAGAGAATTCATTAATTTTTGGACAAGCTCTTGTGAAACCCAGTAGTTTGAGTATTAACATCCCCAAACTTGCAGTAATTCTTACAACAGCTTGAATTTATGGAGTGGTAACTACCATTTTATCAACTTTTATTATTATGATTTTATTAATTTAGGTTAGTGCACTACTGAAAACGAGCACATGAAGTGTGCATATAAAATCATGCAACAAAACCATGAAGTAATTATAAAGACTGATAACACAGAAAAAAACTCAAACTCAAATTCAGGGTCTACCTTGTTTATTATCTATAGTTTGCCAAACTCAAATTTGGCTTCATTTTCCACATGAAAATAACACAGAGAAATGTGAAATTTAAATGTGAATTTGAGACATTTACATAACTCAAAATTTGCATTTGAGGAGCAAACAAAGCTCTTACAGCTCCTTTAGACTTTGGATCTGATCACAGCACCATTTAAAAGGACAAATAAAAATTTAAAAAAATATATCAAAAGTGATATACTTGCATATTGATATTGTGTTTCTATGTATTGAAATGAGACACAAGTGATTGCAGAGGTAGGGACATTCTTGTTAACAGAGAGTTAAAGGAACATCAATAGGGTTGAAAGTAATTAGGCTAAAATATGGGATGTATAATAATAATAATAAACTTGGAAGGATTTCTGACATGACCAGTAAGTGCTTTCCTCCTCCAAGGACCTGGTATTTGCCATTTCATCCTGTCTGCAAAATATCACAGAATGGTGACAGTTTGGAGCCAAATTTCATTTTCATACCATAAGTCAACATAAAGTAGACTTAAAAACTCATTTTAGTAGTGATTTGCAATTTTTGTTTAGATTTTAGCTGCTAACTAGACACAAACAAATAGCTTCCACTGAAACAGAAGTATTTTTAACAGATATTTATATTTTTACTGCATTAAAATCCTTTGCATCTCTCCTCCAAATAAAATTTAATCATGTCACTAAATGCTTGAGACAAAATTTCAATTTTTGATGATTATTTTATATTCAGGTGTAGAGCAGGGTCAGAAATTTGGTTTCAAAGGGCAGGTCAGATGTGTTTAGGACTCACACCCTTTGCATTAAGAGACTCCCCTCTCTCCCACAGGTCCAAAGCCCTTCCCCAGTTGCTAATCTGCATTTAAAGATTCTTCCACCTCTTAAAAAACTTAACTAAATACTTGAAGGTGTTAAACCCACAAGCTGCCTCCTATCTCCAAATATCTGCAGGACTAACAGTGGTGTTCTTAAGTTAGGAGCGACAAATACTGGAAAACCTCCACAATTTGGCTTCCATATCTCTGAATTGGTATTTCAGTGACAGATGTTTGTTGCAGCAAAAACCTCTGTCAGAACAAAATTAGGTGATCTATCATTTTAAGATATGGTCTTCATATACTGTTTACTCGAAGATATCACTTGCCTCAAGCCAATTTTGACCAAGAACATTTTGTGATATGGAAGTGATTTGTATATCATCATTTTTGTGATAAATGTAGCTCTTGAACACAAAATAACCCACTATTCCACAGTATTACAGTTAAAACTCCTTCCCCAGTAAATCTGTACTACTGCTTTTATTACTACAAAGATACTGTATCTCGACTTCAATGCATTTCCCATTTTTATTCACGGAATAGGCTTGCCTGCTTCCCTGCTTTTACAGCAGGGAGCTTGGGCCTGGCCCCCTCTCCACAGCAGAGATGCTCCTCCACTTTTGGGGGGCACAGAAGGAGCACAGCACCTCTTTTGTATTTATTTCAGCAAAAACGGCGAGGGGAACACAAAGAGATGCAAAATATCTTCCAAACGACAGCGCCCACAGGCAGGGACTGCCCTAGTTGTTCGTGCAGGTCCAAAATGAACAATTTAATTTCATTAACACTGTTTTAGGTGCCTCACCCCTCCTCCGAGGGTCTCAAACCTTCTGATTTGTGGGTGATGGGAATAAACCAGCCATCTCCACCTCAGCCCTGCTCCAGAAGGGCAGCAAGGAGATGCAAGGCAACCAAAAAGGACTAAAAACCACCATAAACCAAAAAAGATGTGACAAATCACAGGTGGAGGGGGATGAGACGGAAGAAGGACATTCCAAGGGTCAGAGTAACCACCCCTGGAGCTGAACAAACCACATTAAACGAGGAGATGAGGAGTTCCCACCACCTCTGTAGAGTGTGGCACTGTTCAGGTGCACCATGAACCTGACAAATTATTTGGACCATAAATTATTAAAAAAGCCACTAAATAACTATAATTTAGTAATGAGCTTGAGCCATTACAAGCCTCAGGTTTACCTAAGCCAGTCTTAGGGACAAGGGGCTGCAGGTTTAAATCCTTCCCAAAGGAATGGCTGTGCCTCAACAGGGGTTTATTTTACCACATGTGTACCAACAGTCTGCCACCAAATAAATAAATAATTTCCAGGATAAATTCCTTTATCTTGGAATTGTGTGTACAGAACTTATTATCAAGATGATTTTTGTGCTATGTAATGACAAGTGCCCAACTTGCTGCCTGGTAAAGGAAAGCTGGATGGTTATTCACCTGAGATTTTCCTATAATAGAAAGATCAGCTCAAGTATAAATTGATACAAACTGATTCCTCTCTTCACAGCATCTTCCCTGGGATCACTTCCAACCTGCACTAGGCTAGATCTCCAAAAATTCCTCCTCTGCTCGCCTGCCATGCTCCTCTGCACATGGGAGCAGTCCTGGCTTTAATGGACTCTCCTGGCTGGGAATATCCAGCTTTTCCTTTGACAAAACTTAAATGTACCTTCTGTTTTCCTTGGCTCCTGTCACATCTCACATCCTTCCCTGCCCTTCCAGAGGAAAAAGGGCTGGGAATGCAGGAAAGGGTCTGATCAGGCAAAATGCCCCTTCCCAGATGGATGGGATGGACAGTGGGAAAAGAGAGATCATCCTGGGAATTATTGTTCACCAACAGCAACGAGAAACTGCAGAACACCCAGGCCAAGAGGCCAGATTTTGCCATTTCTTAGCATTAATTCCAGCACACAAAGACAAGGCTGACCCTGTAGTCTTCCAAAACAGAGGTTCAAGCACTCAGAATGCCACACATTGCAAAAAATAATAATTTTTCAGTGTTTGAGGGTGAAAATTGGTATTGCAAGAGTATATTTACAAGTAGACTCCTTACTCTATTTCAATTTTGAAGTCTTCTCCCATGCAGGATTAGCAACAAACACACCGTGCAAGAGGATTCTTTTGATGATATAATTTCAGAACTGCTGGTGTAATGTGAGCCAATTTTCCTTTTGTTTTCAGAGTTTGCAGAAAAAAAATGTGTATATTACATCCTCTGATCTTTCCACTTGTTGAGATCAATATGTGCAAGTCCTCACAAAAGGGAAATTCTCCTTCAAAGCTGCTTGGTGGCTTAAATGAGAGAAATTACAGGTACAGAGCTCTAAAATCTGCCAGGATGTGCAAAAATAGTAAATGATGAAAGTAAACCTTAAAGCGTGTGTTAAAGGCTCGAAAGGAAACTTAAATTTTTCACCAGAGGAAAAATCTGGAGTTTTTACTTCTCAGGGACTTTTGACCATGGTTAGTTTGCATCTGTCACAAGTGTCGAAAACAACAATTATTTCTTCTTGCTATTACATCAGAAACCCAACCAAGACACCAGGATTTGGCCTACAGCAACGCAACCACTGAGAGGAATTTTTGCCAGGGTTCAATTTGCATGATAAACTGTTGTTAACAGATACCATCTGTTTTTAAATTTAGTAAAAGGGCCCATATTATACAGCTCATTACAAATATTAGTAACTCTTAGACAAAGACTCTTGTAGAGTGTGGGTTGGAGCTAATGAAGTAGAAAGCTTAAACAACAAATCATTTACAAGTTTTTGTACAGTGGTTCTAATGGAGGGAGTTTATAATCAAAGGAAAATGTAATCACTTATGTTAAGCAATCCATGGACTTAGTCAATGTAGCACAAACAGCCATTATGCAAAATTATGACATTAAAGGGAAAAAGACTACTGCAGACTTTGCATTTTACAGTGTCTGCTACACAGGCTAACAACTTGGAGAGAATGAAACAGGTGAGGGCCCTCGCTTCCAAAACATCATTTTTCCATCAAATATCCAAAAGATATTCAACCTGGCCTGAGATTTGCTGCCCTGAATTAGACCTGACACTGGTAACAAAGGGGATTCTGTAATGGACATGGGCTCTCACAATGCAGTGCATTAATGGGCATCATGGTGAACATAATCTGTCAGGAACGGTCACAATAAAGATGTTCTCCTGATTAATGTTCCACTAGGCCTGTGCTTAATAATTTATATAATTTGTATTAACTTTCAAATTGCCATCACTGTGGTGGACAAGGAAAAACACACAAACAATTCAATATAATAATTTCACCCAGGAAAACATTTTACGTGGCAATTAAAACTGCTGGGTTCATACAGGAGTAATCGTTCAGGATTTACAGAGATGAATTATTGTGAAGCAAAACTGCATATTTAAACAACATAATATGAAAATTCTTCTAAGAGGTCATAAATACTTTATAAATTACATTAATATTGGTGTTCGGTATTACTGCATTTATATTCTTACAGATTGTGTATTTAAATATTACTCCCATAACAATGTATGATTCTATAAAATTAACAAACTTTTAAAATGGTGACAGTCTGCCTAATAAAAGCGTCTCTATTAATTTTTCTATACTTTGAATAAAGAAATGGTAACGTTACAGCAGTAAAAAATGGTCACTGTGCATTTCTTCACCTAATCCTTGTTTTTCTACATGGAATTCAGCACATTGCACAGCGAGGATGGTGGGTATTGGTCAAGAATATCCTATGCTATCCTATCAGGATGATTAATGAAGGCACCTTTTTCACAGAATGTCAGACTCTGCCTTTTTAACAACTGACCTTTCATAGAATACTACTGAACTCATAATTCCACTTTTGTTCAGTTTCTTATTAGTGGAGTTAAAATTAATACTTATGGGAATGATGGCTAAGGTGATGCACAGTAAATCTTAGAGCACATCAACCTTCTGCAGAGGCTACCAAAGGAATAGTACCTGCATTTGTCTGCTCCAATAGCATAAGTATTCCAGTAAAACTCTGTGTCCTTTCAAAAGACAAATTAGGTCAATATTCAACCCTCTTTCAAGCACAAAGCTGTAAATATGGAGAGAAAAGTTCAGAATACTCACAAAACAGTTCCTACTGTACACGGAGGGGGTGCTCATCCTGCTGCACTGCTTGGAGCTGCCAGGAGGACAGGGACATTTTCAGGAGACATTTTAGCCACACAGCCTGGGAGCTACAGGGACTCATTCCCAGCATGGCCACGTGCAGCTCCATGCCCTAAAAAATACCTTTTCCAGTTGGGAAAAACCAGCCCTGTGCTGTGCCAGCGCAAGGACTTTGGGAACGGCACCAATGTGATGAAGAAAATCCTAGTTTTGAATCCACTGCAGCAGACAGCTGTCCCAGGTGAACACAGCCCCATTTCCTCGAGGTGTTCTGCACCCACCTCGCTGCTCCCGTGGTGTCACACGTTAATTGCTCATTTACTGCCACCCCAGAATGCCAAAAATTAACGCTGAGTGAGCAAACAGCATGAATGCCAGGTGAGCATCACACATGACAGTGCTCAGGTGACATGCCACTCCCTGCAGAGGACAGGGCAGCACTCTCCGTGTCCCCTCTCCTCCAGGACTGCCACCTCCTGCCACCCACCCTCCCAGCCCAGCCCAATGAGGCTGGATTCCAGCTCACGGTGACAGAGCACTGCTGTCCCTGCTCCTTCCCTGCAGTGCCCCACCACCTCCCTCTCCCTGGGATTTGTTTCAGCTGCCCCACAGGCACCTCCCAGCACCCGAGGAAGACAAGAGATGAAGGCTGACCACACACACGTCCAGCCTGTCGCTGCTGCCACAGCTCCAGGGACAGAGGCAGGCAGGGATGCTCCAAGGAAATCCTCACAGGTCTGATACAGGTCCCACAGCCATGCCCAGGGCTGTCCTGCCCAGGGAGATGTGATGCTGCTGCTCCTTTGCCAGGGCTCCTGTGCCATTCCTGCACCACTGCTGCTCCTCAGCATAAACCCTGCTGCTTCGAAGCACAACTCACAGTTCTGAACTGAGACAGGGTGGGTTTGGATCAGAGATTAGGAAGAAATACTTTCCTGTGAGAGAGGGCAGCCCTGGCACAGGTGCCCAGAGCAGCTGTGGCTGCCCCTGGATCCCTGGCAGTGCCCAAGGCCAGGCTGGGCACTGGGGCTGGAGCAGCTGGGACAGTGGGAGGGGTCCCTGCCATGGCAGGGGGGCACTGGATGAGCTTTAAGGTTCATTCCTTTGAATGAACTTTCTACTTTCCAACCCAAATCAACCTGGGATTCCAATTCTAAGATGCCTGAACAAAAGCAGCTCAAATAAAACACACTGGAATGTGTTTAGTTACAGGAGAAAAACACTAAAAAAAGCATATGAGCTTAAATCTTCAGAAAGGACACTCATTAACACGACTGGCTATATTTTTATGCCTTTTTAAAACCCTGCCATCAACTCCTTGCCCTCATCATTGCACATTAACATTCCTAAACCCTGAAGCCACAAGCTCCAGACAGTTCCTTATCCTTGAAGGCATTTTAGGATGACAAAGATGGGAAACTTTTTATTGTTACACGAAGATCCAAATCCACGCTCCGGCAGCATCAGAACTGATGTCAAAAACTTAAGACCTCACAGAACTGGCAGCAATTCTGTTGTAAAACATTCAATAACAGCAGCAAATTGCAGCTTAATTTTTCTCTACACGTTCATTGGCATTCATGTGAGGTCCATTCACATCCATTACGAGGGAAGGCATCTGCATTATGGCTAAATATTGTATCTTGCAAACAGAGCAGTGTTTGTGCTGCTGCAGCCCTTGCAAACCAAAGAGGGCTTCACCCTAAATGAGGTTTTCCAGAACAAAGCTAAAGGATGTTGGATGGATTTCAACCTCCCCTTAGAGCTCGGGTTTTTTTGTGAGGTCAACTGAGGCATAACTTAACTGTTCCATTACTGGAGATCTCCAGCCATGCATTCTGTTAATATCTATGGCTTGAAAAATAAACTCCTCCAAAAATATTATTTTTTTTCTGGAATCAGTTTTACTCCTATTCCCAAAGAAAAAAAAATTTCCTTCTCCTTTCAGGCTCCAGAAAAGCCTTCACACCAGGAGAAGGATGGGCGTCTTCCCTGCACAACAAACAACATTTCACAACTTTATCATGGTTGAACATTCAGAAGTTGCCAGAGAAAAGAATCACTGCTGAAAAGCAGGAAAAATATACTGAAATAATGAGTCATGTTCGCTGGAGATGGGAAGGCATTCCTTAACAAGACTCCCAATTTAGAAGTGCTGGGTGAATAAAAAGGTATTTCCCAATTAATGTTCACAGATGTGTCTTCTGCAGCCCAAAACAAAGCAGACCTTCCAATTCTGCCAGGGCCACTCTGCCAGAGCCTGCAGTTGTGTGAGTTAGAGCTCCCTTGGTCACAAATCATCCTAATTACTACAGAATTTTGATAACAAGTGATAGACCTGAAGGAAATGTATGGAGTGAAGACAAAGTTACAATGTGAATGCAGACAGAGCAAAAAGGTAATGCAAAGTGGAAGAATCAATAGGATTTATTTCATTCTTTCTTCAATGTAAAAAATTAGTAAGTTAGTGCTCATTCTGATAGTTCTTTTCAAGACTTCCACAAAACTAAGAATTAAGATGCAGCAAGCTTTTTGAATAAATATCAACAAGAAAACAATATAATTCAGTAATACCTTTAGTGATCTAGATGCTAAAGCCATCCCAAAGCAGCCTTTCATTGCCACTCCTGTGCAAGTTACAAAACACCAAACAACAACAAAAAAAGCAGCAAATCTTCAGTACTAAAAAATGTTCACTATTAAAAATCCCTAAAAGTGACTGTTTGGGTGACACTGCTTTCAAAGTGTGAAATTTTACTGTACAAGCAATTTTGTAGGCTGTAAAAGTATTCAATATTCTAGATCCACATCAGAGGGCAGCTCAGTCTGCCTCATCCCAGATGTGAACACGGCGCTATCAGCAAGTAAAAAGTGTTATCAAGAATGTTTATTTATTTTCCTCCAGCTTCGTTATACCTGGAGGTTGTTTTTTTGGCCACTTGACATCTTTTTACTGTGATTTATCCTCACTCCAGACAACAGATTCCTTGTTCATTTTCAAATTACCTGCACTCACTGGCAACCACACCTATCAGGAAGGTTTTTCTTGTTCCTGTCTGCTTTTGTTTTGCTGCAAGTCCTATGAAAAAGAATTCCAAGACGTATTTCCCAGAACAGGCAGGAAGCGGGCCACGCTATCCCAACCCTGAGGATATCCTCTGTTCCACACTGGGACATAAATCTCAAAGCCCAGAGGATTTCTGCATCAGTGAGGAGCATCTGGACAAGCTCAGAGTCACAAGCAATATTACCCAGCCTGCAGAGAACTTCTGATCCCAACCACGACCAACAGGAAAACCTGGGATCTGCTTTAACACAACCACAGCAGCAAAGGCAGAAAAACCTCCCAAAATATTCAGGGAATCAACAGAAACCCCACAAACAACTGCACCCACCTTGGTTTGTCATCCCTGCCACCATGAGCAGGAGAAATTAAAGGAAGCCAGGCTGTTTCAAAGAATTCAGGTAGAGGTGGAGAGAGCCAAGACAGTCCATGGTGCAATGATCAGGTCAGTGTGGACTTTGGAATTCCAGAGGTACAAACAGAAGACATTTTCTATATTCTTCAGGTGTCCATTTAAAATTAGAACAAACTCTTCTCAGAGGTGAAGAACATTCAGGAGCGTGAAGAATGACTACTTGCAAATTATTGAGGTATTACAGCTCAAATTGCCTTAATAGGAGCTGATTTATATTTATGGCCAAATTTCATAAAGTGTTTAAACTTTTCACAACTCCTCCCCCAAGTCAGATCATTGAACTTGAAGAGCTTAAAAAATAAAGCAAGAAATATTTTCCATTCTCCTTTGTCCATTTATCCAGCCATCTACACACCAGGATATTTAATGAAGTTATCCAGCTGAAAGTTTTTGGTCATCACAGTTGTATTTTATACATTAATAAAATCAAAGAACCACAGAATTTTAAAGGCTGGAAAAAACCTTTGAGAACATCAAGTCCAACCATCAACCAGCACCATCATGCTCACCTTTACACCATGCCCTCAAATGCCACATCCTCGTGGTTTTGGAACACTTTCAGGGATGGTGATTCCATGGTTTCCTACAGCATCCTGCACCCCAGGAGCTCTGTGCCTGGTGACCACCAAAACCTTGGTGTCCTTCCAGGATGCTTCACACACCAATAAATGCAGACATCTCTTGGCCACAAGTGTTCCTAGGGAGCACCAGGAATGCTTTTGATGTTCCCACCCAGGAACCACCACTCTTGCAGGGAGACTTGTTCTCCTGGGATAGAACCCTGACCTCACTCTTAGGAACCATCCAGACCTTTCCTATTGGAGCAGCAATGTCTAAAAGAGCAAGTCTGAAAGGGAACTTTCAAGGCCTTTCAGTGATTTCAATGCCTAAAATAAAAGATTTGGAATATCAGTTTATTGCCCAGATAAACAATCTGGATGGACAATCTGTAGATTCTAAATTTTCCTAAGGTAGGCAACATACCAGCTTGGTCCTGAAACATAGCAAGACATTTACTCGTGTGGGTCCATGAATGTGGGAAAAAACTCATCTTTTTGAGTGTTTCCCCTCAAATTCTGGACTGGTCCTGAAACATAGCAAGACATTTACTCGTGTGGGTCCATGAAGGTGGGAAAAAACTCATCTTTTTGAGTGTTTCCCCTCAAATTCTGGACAGGTTTTCTACTTGGAGTAGAAAGCACTCAGCATTTTCCCAGCTAAAACCCTGTCAGGGAGCACTGGGCATCATTCCTGACCACAGGAACCACGCTGGCAGCTCTGCCCAGCATCTCCAGCATCAAAGCTGTGTGTGTGTGTGCATGTGAAAGCAGCAGCTGCACGGGAGCACCTCTGGAACAATAAACTCCTGCACCCCGGCGGGCTGTGACACTGATGGAGCATCGCCAGCAGCAGGATACTCAGAGAGGCTGTTCATCATCATCACCTGAGCACAAGCAAAACCCAACTGTGGGATGACAAAGCCAGGGGGACGGGCATCAATAAAGCACAGGAAAAACAAATGACAGGAAAACAACTGACTGGCAACCTAAAGGACAAAGTTTCTAACTTAATCTCATTATTTCTTGCTCTGAGCTGGCAGAAGGAAAGTCCTCTGCCACAGCCTGCAGAACATTCTGACTGCATGTCTAAATCTACATTATGATGATAATAACAGGAAAATAAAACACGACTTAGGAATCTATTGGTACAAGTGACAATTTACATATAGCAGCAGCCTATAGCAATAAGCCTCTCAAAGGTCAAAATTAACCAAACAAATTGAGAAATGCTCCAAACCTCATTTGCTCAGCTGACCACGACAGTTATTCAGAAACTGAGAAGTAATAAAAAAGTTTTTATCACCAACAAGTGCCCATTTTAATAAACAACGAGGCAGTAAAGAGTATTTATCACTTGAAGAACTTATGTGTACTAAACAGGTTTCAATTTTTCAAAAGCCAACAGGAATTTATTTCTTACCCAGAATCAGTGAGAACCAGCAAAGATGAGCTGGTGGGGCAGATCTACAAGAGATCCATCCTTGGAACTATTTTCATTTAATGAATAGGCATTTTTAGGCATTTTTGGGAAGTTAGATTTAAGTTAAGGCAAATACTGAAGGCTCCAATGAAACCATCCCAACCCTGGCCTGATGGAACAGTTTCTGTTTATTCCTGGTGAAGAGAAAAAAATTCCCATCCCAGGGTGAGGCACCTCTCATCATTGCCAATCTGTCAGGCTCTGAACACTCTGACAGAAAATGAGATGTGAGATGGAAACCAGCACTAAATGTTTAATATGATCCGCAATTCACAATTATTTCTTAAGTGTCTTTTCCCTGATAACTTTTTCCACCGCATGATCTTAGTGAGAAGATAATGGGAGATGCTGCTTTTGAATAAGTTATACATTTCCCCTGCTTTACTTGAACCTCACAATGCCACCATTATTAATATTTTCCCTCCACAAAACAGCAGTAGCCTTCCAAAGAAAAAGTCCTTGACCAAAATATCAGAGGATATTAAACTGAGAAGTGATCTACTGATGCAAATCATTAAATCTATTTGCATTTGCTTACTGAACCCTAACACAGAAATTAAACTACATAGTGTGGGAAAAGAGCTGGTTTTGCATGGTTAAAAGGAGACATCTTGGAAGATCCGAGCTCTATGTCATTAATTTTCCTTCTTCCCCTCATTAACAAGTAAAATGTTTTCACTGCTTGAAAAGTTTTAATAAATAGGAAAAAGCAGGGCAGCTGACATAAGTTTTTAATGTAATATACAAGAGCTTTTAATATTTTTACATATATTAATGTAAAAGCTAAAAATAAATGTTAAAAGGTTACATTTGTGAAGAAAGAAAAATGGCATTTACAGTTACAGGGTAAGGTTTTAGAATTTAACTCTTTCTCTCCCAGCATGGGGTGCTGAGGAGCACTTGCCATTTCCCTGAAAATCCCTGGAATTGCAGAGATGAGCCACTGCAGAAGCACCCGGGGGTTAAGGACACACATTCCCTCCCAGCTCTGAGCTCCAGGGTGATTTACTGGGCTTTGTCCTTCCAAGTCTTAAATTCTTTTTATAGAAGGAATTACGGGAGGCATTTTAAGAACAGCCATAATTAGTACAAGCACTGGCAGGGTGAGACCTTTGGGTTTCACTGAAATGTGGGAGCCAAAGTGGCCAGGGAAGACCAGGAACTGCTGCTGCCAGCTCCAGCTGGAGCTGGGAACAGCCACCCAACAGCAAAAACCCAACAGCATCCCAGGATAACTCCCAAGGAGCGTCACCAACAGCTCAGGGTGGGGATTTTCCTCCTCTCTCCTTGAGAGGGTCCTGGAGAACTGTGTCCAACTTTGGGCTCCTCAACATGAGGAGCTGGAGCTGCTGCAGCAAATCCAGAGGAGGTCACAGAGATGCTCCAAGGGCTGGAGCCCCTCTGGAGCCAGCCTGGCACACCTGGGGGCTCACCTGGGCAGGAGCAGCTCCAGGGAGAGCTCAGAGCCCTGCCAGGGCCTGGAGGGGCTCCAGGAGAGCTGCAGAGGGATTGGGACAAGGGATGGAGGGACAGGACACAGGGAATGGCTCCACTGCCAGGGGCAGGGATGGATGGAGATTGGAAATTGGGTATTCCTGGCCAGGATGGAATTCCCAGAGCAGCTGTGGCTGCCCCTGGATCCCTGGCAGTGCCCAAGGCCAGGTTGGACATTGGGCTTGGAGCAGCTGGGACAGTGGGAGGTGTCCCTGCCATGGCAGGGGGGCACTGGGTGGGATTTGGGGTCCATCCAGCCCAAACCATTCCATGATTTCTGCTGGGCAGTGACCCATGGCACTGGGCAGATGTTTTCAAACCTTGAATATTAACATGGACAATGCTGTGTCTGAACACCACAAGCCCAGAATCACCAGGCTTTGCTGCTTTGTTTGTAACCCTCGTGGTTGGCCAGGACTCCTAAACCAAAACATGTTAGAACAGCCCAGTGATCATATTTTACAGTGCTGGGATTTTAAAACAGCAAAAATAACAACAAACTGCATTAGATAATATAACTTGTGTAGGCACCCACTTGAAAATACCACAAATATGACTCTTTCTTTCTAGTGTGGAAGATGCAGAGCTGTAATAGTGCTGAAATATGATTCTACCAAAGAGGAGTGGGAGAATTTGTCTACGTGGCATCATCTCCTCAAGAAATGTCCCAGAAAACAAATCCTTTCCTGATGCCCTGCCCTGTGCTGTGCCACAGATGCAGTGCCTGGTGTGTCCTCACTAACCAGGAGTAATTCAGGCAGGAGTGGAACCTGTCCACTTCCCATGCCAGAGGTAGATTAATGCAGTGGAGCATTTTTCCATTGCAAATCCTTGCTATGAGGATGGGAAAATGGGCTGCATAATGACACGGATTATGTTTCTATTATGTACCAGAATTAGTGGCTGTTTTGCGTGTTGCAACTCTTCATCTTGGGTTTCCTCCCTGACTTCTGTGGTCCTCAAAAAAAAAAAAAATTTAGATGCACAGATGATGCTGGGAACAACTGAAAGCCACAGAGGTGTTTTGGGATTAAACAGAAGGGTGTGAGCACAGACACACCTTGATGTGGGTGCCAGGAATCCTTCCTGCAGCTCTCCTGGAGGGAGAGAACTGAGCCACAGAAGTGTCTCACTGTAAGAGCAGCCTGGAGAGCCTTGACCATCAAATGCTGTGATGGCAGCAAGGTGCAGGGTTTGAGGGGAACCAGCACTGCAGGGGTTTGTAGAATCCCAGCCTGGTTTGGGCTGGAAGGATCCCAAATCCCCCCCAGTGCCCCCCTGCCATGGCAGGGACCCCTCCCACTGTCCCAGCTGCTCCAGCCCCAGTGTCCAGCCTGGCCTTGGGCACTGCCAGGGATCCAGGGGCAGCCCCAGCTGCTCTGGGCACCTGTGCCAGGGCTGCCCACCCTGCCAGGGAACAATTCCTGCCTGATATTCCATCTAAATTTTACCTTTTCTTAATTTAGCCATATTTCAGCATTTCAGGGACTTACCATTCTCAAGAAAACCACCCTGTTCTGGAAGGCAGCAGATCCAAATTTCACATCTAGGCACCATCATCTCTCCTGAAATAATCCAGAACTACCTATATTTGCAAACATACCAAAAACGAATTTAATTGAAAGCCATTTTTGCTATGTGGATTGCTAGCAAGGAACACAATTCAATTTCAGAGTGAGAAGGAAAGCAAAGGAGCAAAATTATTGAGGGGGGAGAAGTAAGAAAACAAAAAATTAAAACCCCCAGAACTTTTCCTAACCAAAATCTCCAGCTGCTCTGGGCACCTGTGCCAGGGCTGCCCACCCTGCCAGGGAACAATTCCCAATTCCCAATCTCCCATCCAGCCCTGCCCCTGGCAGTGGAGCCATTCCCTGTGTCCTGTCCCTCATCCCTTGTCCCCAGCCCCTCTCCATCCTTCCTGTGGCTCCTCCAGCCCCGTGAGGCCACCCCGAGGTCACCCCACCCTTCTCCCCTGCAGGTTCCAGTGCAGCTCTGCCAGCAGAGCTGCTCCATCCTCTGATCATTGGGTGCCTCCTCTGGATCCTCTGCAGCAGCTCCAGGTGCCTCTGAGCCAGCTCTGCAGGTGGGGCTCACCTGGGCACGGGGCACAATTCCCCTCTCCTGCTGCCCAGGCTGGGACCAGCCCAGGGCACAAGGAGGGCTCTGGGCTGGGAGTGAACGTGGCCAGCTCAGGTCCAGCTTCTCATCCATCAAAAAATCTACACTTTAATTTTTTTTTTTTTTTTACAGATACCTCAAAGGCTTCTCTGCCAAGATTTCAGGAGAAAACCACAATTGAAGACTTGCAAAACCCACTCCTATTTGAATCTTGCAATGCTGCCTTTGACAGATAATAAGAACGCAGCCGTGCTGTCAGGGAAAATAACACAGCTAAAGTCTAGTATTGATTACAGTGGAGCTGCTCAAGATTCACTTCAGCTTCAGTGAGAGAGGAACGTGGGTTTTGCTAATCATGCAGAATTAAATTCACCAGCCAGACCTGACAATAAAACTTTGCCCACAAACCATTTCTAAAACCATGTGAAACCACATCTCTGAGCTGTACTACATGTCAGGCTGAGCTCTGAAAACATGCAGAAAGTTATTTTGTTTATGTTTTGGAAACAGCACTTCCAATAAAAAGTTTTCTTAGCTTGATGCAGCATAAACAATCTGTAGCATCTCCACAAGAAACTATGAAAAACTCTAGCCCAGTTTATTTTTAATAAAAGGAGGACTATGCTATATAATAACTCTTCCTGCCACATCCATTGAATCTGCTGAAATAAAGATTGATGCCTGGATATTTGTAGAGACTTCTACCAGAGAAGGTAATATTTCTTTTTTCCTTTCTTTCCTATTTTTTAAAATACACTTTCCTGTTATTTTGAAGTGATTTGAAGTAACAAGCATCATCTCCCTATTACCCAGGCATCTGCATGTTTTCTTTCCAAGACCAGTGGCACAAAACTCAATGAAATTTGTGAGAGCTTTGTGCCACAAGTTAAAAGATATTTGGAAATGAAAGGTTTTCTTTGAAAGAGGAACATTTATGTAAGAGTGATCTTCTTCTGGTGACTGCTCCACACAGGCACCACAAACAGGTGCCTCGTTCAGGTTTTATCCTGTACCATTTTAAATAGAATATCTCCGTTGTTACACAATAATCAAGGAAGAACCTGAACGAGGAGGAGTGGAGCCTCTTCCAAGCCACACTGCCAATAATCCTCTACTCATAGAATCCTCAGATGTTCATGGTAAACCAGGAATCCACTCCAAGCAGCAGAGCACTCCCACCCCTACCTTCTTCTCTGGGTTTTTACTGTGCCCCTGAGCTCCACTAAGTTTCTTAGCCTTGGCTGATGCTCAGTGGAAAAATAGGAGGAGTGGCACTCTCCCAAATGCCTCCCACTTGTGGCATCAAAGTGAGATATCACTCCCAGTAAATTTTACAGTATGAGGAATGAAACAGTTAGCAAAGTTGACATTTAAACCATCAGCACTGGCTATGATTAAATACCTCAGAGATGAACAGAGTGGTCCACACCTCTCCAAGTTATTGTTCCAGGCTCTTACCAGACTCCCTTCCCCACTGCATCTGCTGCCTTTGCACACACCTGAGATTTTCCTTCCATCTCTAATAGGTGGAAGCCTGCTTACAGTGAGATTCTGGAGTTTCTGATCATGTTACAGTGACAGAGAGAGACTGACTGAAACCCTGGTGAACTTCCTGAACTGCACATTTACACTAAAAGGTTGAGGCAGATTAAAAATACAGGAAGGGCCAAACTGGCTCCTTGCTCCTCCTCCCCTGATCTCCCTCATCAGGATGGATGGAAATGAAACACGAAGGAAAACTGCAAATAACCTGCAGGGAACACAGAGGGCAGATGAGATCACCCTGCTTCTCAAAGAGCCCAAAAGGAAGCCCGGGTGCATTCCTGCAGCACCAGGAAAATGCAGGATTTGGCCATCTGTCAGGCTGCCCAAAGGTGCAGGAAGCAGCAACACCTTCTCTGCAGCCTCCCAAATTCAGGTTCACACCAACACACTCACAATTCCTCAGGCTCCTTTGGCAAGCCCGAGCTGGCCCTACACCCCAGCAGCCCCAGAGAGCCAGGAGGGGCTGTCCCCAAACCATCCCCATCCTGGGATGTCCCACCCAAGGATGGCAGTGACAGATCACAGCTGCTCAGCTGAGCCTTTTGGTGGAAAACTTAACTCGTGGTGGCATCCTCAAATCCCAAAGTGAATAATAACATTCCTCACTAGGGCTACAGGCATCACCTGGGATCTATGCCCACCTTCCAGATGGCAAATTCAACTTTCCTGTCACACACACTCAGCAGTAGGATGGTGGTCATCCTCCCATGTGCCCAGCAGGATTTTCCAACCACACACCGAAAGCTGCTTAGTTTTCCTCAAAACATTTTCTACTACATCCCTTTCACTAAAATCCTCCAGTTCCCCCAGCACTTCCCTGCCCCACGCTGACCAGGCAGGGAGCTGGCAAAACCAGGGTGGTTTTCCTGAGGAAAAGGGAATTCCTGAGAGAATCTGGATTTCTGCAACACAGGGAGAAACTGCTCCCTGCTGCCATCCCAATGCCAAGTCCACATCCCACATTTCCAAAGTATTTTGTGCTGTAAATATTCAGCAGAGGGAAAACCATGCTTTGTGTTTCCTGCTCACCAAGGGGATAATTTACTCCTGCACCTCTGCAATGAGTCAAGGCTTCTCAAAGCAGAGTCATCCGATGTGGGAGCACCACAGCTGACAGCAGAACAAAATAAATCGAATTCTGGAACTCCAAAGCTCCTGAAGACACTCGGAAGTAAAGTAACAGTAAAAGAAAGGGAGTTTTTCTTTTGGACAGGAGCAAGAAGTGTTAAACATTTGCAATATTTCAGGTGGGGATGTTGGAGGAATATTGATTAAAACTAATCACTAGATTGGCATGTACTGAAAGAAAAACTAAACAGCTGATATAGCAAGAAATACATATATTATATACTAATATGTAATATACATATATTATATACTAATATACTTATATACTAATAATATATAATATACTAATATATTATATATAATATATAAGATATATAATATATTATATATAATATATAAGATATATAATATATATAATATATATTATATATATAAGATATATAATATATAAAATAGATAATATACTAATATATATATGAAATATAATAGATATATATAATGTACATATATAATGTACACATATATATATATACATATCTACACACACATATATATATATAAATACATACACACAGCTTATACACACTTAAGGGTTTTTTTAAAATATGAACTGTGAAGCTGAAATTCTTAGAAATAGATACAATTGTCCAGACTAAGATACAATAGATACAATTAATTATTAATAAATTAATAGATACAATTGTCCAATTGTCCAACCTTCAGGGACCTGCTTGGGTCAGGGCATCACAAAATCCCAGACTGGCGTGAGAGCCTCAATGCCCACCCAGTGCCACCCCTGGCATGGCAGGGCCACCTCCCACTGTCCCAGCTGCAGGAATGGGATGCACATCACGGATTTATGCACATCATGGATTTCAGAAGCCTGGATGAAGATGCCTCCTGTCCAAAAGAAACCATCCCCCCGTGACGTGGCTGGACTTTCAAACCCCGGCAGCTTCCCGAGGAGCGGAATCACCTCAGGTTATTACAATTAGTTTCATCTCATTAATAGATCAATTTCTTTCAAGCATACTGAAACTGGGTTTTACTTTGTTGCTTCTCCTTTTAGGCTCCATTATAGTCTGTGTTCTTAAGTTTTAAGGAGAGCCATCAGTGAGGAGGTTGTAATCTCAGGTGATTAATTGCACAGCATTTTACAAGCTGTAAAACAGAGCGAGATCTCCACAAAGCGATTATGCCATTAACCAGGGGCTCTTATCAGATTTTTCTACAACTACCAGGTTTGTCTGACAGATTGCAAGTCTTAAGTATTTATATATTTCAAAGGTTTACTTATTTTTGTTGTTAAAAAACCCTAAAATCTCTATTGATTGTTACATGCAATTCCACATGAGAAGTCCCAAGCACCATGGAGCAGAATACCAATATTTATTACCAGACTCGTGCTCATTATGGTTCTTTCTGACAGGGGTCCATTAAAATCAATTTTTATGTTTCTTATGGTTTTTTTTCCCACCCAATGTTCTTGCCATGGCGTTTATTAGCCAGTTAGGAGAAACACCAGGCACTGCTTTGTTTTTATTTTATTCTGTCGAAAATAATGAGGCCAGATTTAACAACTATTCACTAGCGATGAGTAGAAGAGATTAAATGTTATACTTCAGCACAAACATTTACAGATGGCTTTAAAATTTTTAGAACTTTATCAGTGCTAAAGACAAAAGGAAGTCCCACCTTTCTTCTTCAGATTTAAATTCTTGAAGTAAACATAAAAATACTCTTCTTGCCCTTAGCTTCAGAATTATTCCTGCACATAAATCATTCAGCCTGTGAGCTTAAGAGTTGCCAAGATGCCACTAACACCTCAAGATGAAGTGAAATCAACTCACCACTGAGAAACGTGAAGATCTAGAACAGGTGAAAATTAAAATTCAGGAAAAAAATCTAAACTGTCCAACTTCTGCTGAAGAACAAGATCATAGAAACTTCAACCAGAGAACATGAACATGTTAGAGGTGAGCAAAACAGATGTCCTGGTAAAACAAAACCATATTTTTTACCAGATGTTCTGGTAAAAGAGCAGCACCCATCCCTACAAACAGCTCTGAGAGCCTCCAGATCTTTTTCCAACTCTTAC
The DNA here is from genome assembly GCF_050655825.1 of Lonchura striata. NCBI lineage: Eukaryota > Metazoa > Chordata > Aves > Passeriformes > Estrildidae > Lonchura > Lonchura striata. The sequence goes on along the minus strand of NC_140708.1, from coordinate 39,701,572 downwards.
TCCACTCACTCAGTGACATTTATTCTTCACAAAGTGAAGATCCTCATCCCCTGGGCTTTTCTCCAGGCAGATTTTGCTCTGCAGCAAAGCCAAGTTCCAACTTTAGCCTAAATGCCCATTTATTTCTATTCCCCATCAGCAGAAATCCAGCACTTAAACCAGAATCTGAAGGAAAAATCCAGCACTTAAACTGGAATCTGAAGGAAGTGCAGCAGTCATTTCCATATCCCTGGAGTTGGCAAAACTGTGAAATCCAGAGGCTTCAGAGTTTCCATATGGGAGGCAAAAATCATATTTCACCCAGAACACACACATGCTCCATAGTCCTGATTAATTTTACACCAATAGCAGTTACAAGGAGAATAAAAGAGGAAAATAAGCATCCTAAAAATCCATGCACAACAGAGGCAAACACAGGGTGAGAAAAAGAAAATGCTGAGAAAAGAAGCCAAACCTGTTTGAGCCTTTTCAGTGGGAATATTGATGCAGCAGACTGTGGAAAAATGGAATTTAATTGCCAAACTCAGCTGAAAGACCAGTCTTAGGGAAGTCTGAGGGAGCCTAAGTAGTTTTGATTTTGCAGAAGAAATTTGACATGGAAATTTAGCATCTGATTCTGAATGAATTCAACATTCCGTCTAAAAATGTCACTGAACATTTCCTCACAAATAAGGAAGAAAAATCAAATATCTGAGCAGGGCAGATGGACTCCAGCAGACTGAACTCAATGTATAACAAAGAGGAAAATGCACTGGTGCCTCCTCAGCCAGGCCTGGGTTTGAGGCATCATCTCCAGTGCCACGTGGGATCTGTTCCAAACTCCAGCAGACACCACGGCTCTGGGAAAACAGCTAAAGCTCTCCCCAGTACTGCACAGCCATTAAAACAACCAGTCCATCCTGCTTCTACCTCTTGCAGCACAGATCGCTAGATAAAAATATAAAAATGTAAGAATATAAAAAATACATAAAAATATAAAAATACAAAAATATTTAAAAAATATAAAAATATAAAAGTATAAAAATACCAAATTATAAAAAATATAAAAATATAAAGTATAAAATATAAAAATATAAAAATATATAAAAATATAAAAGTATAAAAATACCAAATTATAAAAAATATAAAAAATATAAAATATACAAATATACAAATCTAAAATATAAAAATATAAAATATAAAAATACAAAAAAGACTAAAAATATAAAAAATTTAAATTATAAAAATAAATATAAAAATATAAAAAATATAAAAAATATATTAAAATATAAAAAAGTAAAAATATAAAAATATAAAAACATAAAAATAATATAAAAACATAAAAAATATAAAAATATAAAAATATAAAAATATAAAAAACATAAAAAATATAAAAAATATAAAAATATAAAAATATAAAAATATAAAAATATAAAAATAGATGTAGGTCTGCAAGATTTGTGAGGTGTGCAAGGAGATTTTACCCTCAGTGACATTTATATATGTGCCAAAAATCAAGGGATGCAGGAGATTCTTTCAAAACTTACATTAAAAACACTGAAGAGTTTAAAACGTTTGATAATATTTCGAGGCAGCAGAGGAATTGATGTATTTTGGAGCCCTTTAGGGCACAAGGGACTCCTCCCAGTAGGATTAGCAACAACAAGATCCTCTGGGCAATCTCCTTCCTCCAGCACAAACACGAGCACAGATCAATAGGACATGAACTCACCCACTTGGCAGCAGGCTCGTTTTGGGAAGTTTGATTTCATGTACGCCCGACTCACACCCCGAGATCTCCATCCTGCCCAGGGGGCTGAGCAGAGCCACCTGCTTCTCCCTGCATGGAGATCCTCCCTGTTTGGAATTCACCTGTTCAAGGAAATAAAATCTTCTTTCACTGCAGGAATTTGCACCAAGGAACAGATTTGAGTTGTTTTCTAAAGCAGTTTGAACAAAGCAAGATAACAGCGAATTTCAAGTTTCCTCAACTACGGCATTCACTTTCAAAATTCCAACTTAAAATGATCTATCTTCAGAAGTTAGCACCTAAATCACAGTCTCAAAAAAGAAAACATTAACTAGCAGCATAGTGATCTTCATAAAAATGTGAAATAGCAGCAGTTTCATGGCTGGTTTATCAGCTAAAATCCAATGTGTTGTGACACTTATTTAAAACAGGACTGTTGTGACAACAAAGTAGATTCAGTGGTTTAGAGCAGCAGTGTTATGCAAATAACAGCTGGAACACAAATAGAATATGTCTGCTGGAAAAGAAAACACATGAAAAAATCAATCATTCCTTAGGAAAAGAAGCATATTTTTATTCCCATTGTTACCAGTCTGGTTTTACGATTACTGATAGGATGTAGCTGGAAACAGCTGCCAAGTATTTCTCAATATTGGACATGACCAACAATAACAGACTTGTCAAATTCATCTTGGCTACAAAAACCACCCCAGTCTGGAAGCGTGAGTTGAATTCCCAGTTTGGTTTGTGCCATCACTGCAGCAGGACAGGACAGAACATCACCAGAGTCCCCTGCAGTCACCCTGACACCAAACCTTTGGTCCAGGCCACGCAAAGTCCTGTGCTCCAAAGAGCTCAGCTCGTGTGAAACTGGGAAAAAAGTGAAAAACTGAGAAACTGTGAGGCAGCACAAGGTAACTCCATCAGCAAACACAGAATAAAGGGCTCCTACAAGTGTTTGGGATGGAAGGGACCTTACAAACCACTTATTTCACACTTCCCACTGTCCCAGGCTGCTCCAAGCCCCAGTGTCCAGCCTGCCTTGGACACTTCCAGGGATGGAGGCAACAATTCCTTCCCAAAATCCCATCCATCCCTGCCCTCTGGAAGCCATTCCCTGTGTCCTGCCCCTCCAGGTGCAGGACCCTGCACTTGACATTTTGTACTTCATGAAGTTTCCTGCAACACTGAGAGAACAACAATAAACAATAAAACAACAAATTTCTTGGATTTGTTTTATTTACTTCCCCGTGTTCAAGGCTGGATGGGGCTTGGAGCAACCTGGAGCAGTGGAAGGTGTCCCTGCCTGTGGCAGGGGATGGGATGAAATGATGTTTAAGATCCTTTCCAAGCCAAACCATTCTGGGATTCCATGAATGACACATCAGGGGTGCAGCAGGAGCCAGGAAGGTCCATGCAGGGTGACTTACAGCTGCCCACTGCTCACAGCTGGACGATAATTAGTTGTTTTCCAAATAAGAGAATAATTTCAAACCCCATTATTAAGTGCTGTGGAATGAAGTCACATCTGTGAGTAATCTAATCAGCGTGAGAGAGCTGAAAAAACATCAAGCTGACTGTTTTCATAACTAGAGCAAAAGTAAACCTAAAGCCCTGAATTTTGGGAAGCTCTTACACAATTCCTCCATGACAGACACTCAGCAACCTGAGCAACCTCACTCAGCTTGGAGAAGCCCAGGAACTGCAGGTTCCCTGTGGTTTATTCACTTTGACTACAACCCCAGCTGCTGAATAATCAAATGCTTGGTGGCATCACAAAGAAACTCTTTTCTAACCCAACTTTTTCCATGTTCCTTCTCCCTCCTGGAGGACACGGGAGAACTTCTTTGGAGCAGCACCTCCTTGCAGAAGTCAGCAAACAAGCAGTGGAAGTTTACAGCTGTGGCAAACCAGCACACATTCTTCATGTTTATTGGTTTGACAGCCCTGAACCAGATGCACTGAACCTCACACCATGTGCTCCAGGACTTTTCCACCAGAACAAAACCCAGGATGCAGGGAGCAGCAGAGAACTATCAATAACCCTCTGAGCTCTCTCCAAGTCAAACTAAGCTTTATAGATGAAACCCTGAGTGACTGCAACTCCTATTTGCAGCCTTGTTTATCATATGCATCGGGCAGCAATATTCAGAGGTTTTATTTTTGCAAAAGAATGAGGCTGCAGGACATCCATCCACATCCATATGCAAGAGGGTTGGGATGCTCCAGGATGAAGGTCACTGACAGATGTACAATGCACATCCTCTGTCCAGATACTAATTCTGTTATTTAGGCTGGACAGGAGGAGAAATTTCCTCACAGAAAGGGTTGCCAAGCATTGGAGCAGGCTGACAGGGGAAGTGGTGGAGTCACCATCCCTGGAAGTGTTCCAAAGCCACCAGGATGTGGCACTTCAGGACGTGGTTGAGTGGTGCTGGTGCTGGCTGGACACTTCCCCTGGATCCCTGGCAGTGCCAAGGCCAGGCTGGACATTGGGTTGGAGCAGTCTGGGACAGTGGGAGGTGTCCCTGCCATGGCAGGGGGGCACTGGGTGGGATTTCCAACCCTTCCAACCCAAACCATTCCGTGATTTATGAAAAATTGGAAGAACTCTGATCAGCTCCTGCATCATCTCCACCTTCATTCTCCCCTTCCATTGCGGTACCTATAATTCTGTATCAAAATATCTCGCAATTTTGATATTAGGTAAAAAAAAAAAATACGATTTTTATGAGAGAAAACATCTCCTGCCAACCTTTGAAGTTTTCCCAAAGAAATAAAACCATACAAGCAACATTAGGAAGTTTACCACACCGGACTGCCAAATACAGCAAACTGGAAGATTGTAATTTTATTTAAATTTGCATTAAGCAGCTTTCACACTAGAGTAAATAATTCAAATATTTCTATGTTCTGTTGCTCCTAACGCCCCCAGAAACTCCGCTGGACACTGGCCTGACATCCTAGAATTCAATTCATATCCATAATGATGAATAGAGAAATAAAAAAGCAGAGAAATCTTGAGAACCAACACAGCTTAAAAGAAAAAAATCTGTAGCAAAGCATTTCCATGCTCCATGTTGTCCCAGAAAATAATTTCTGTTTTCCAGAAAAGTCCAGAGAGCAAACCCTGATTTTCCTTTCAGTATTATGGAGAACTGAATCCTTCCCATCAGAGCTCTATCTCTGATGGATCTCCCCTCCACAGGTTTTTCCATTTCCTTCACTCTGCTTTTACAATATAAACCCACCACACCAATATCAAAATATTAACAATAATCCCCTCTGCATCTGATTTAACAGGGGATTTCCATTAGGCTACAGCATGGAAGTCCTCACCAATTTTTTTCTTTTCCCCCCTCAAATATTTCTGAGAATCAACGCAAAAATAACATATTCGTCTGGCAAATCGAATGTGGCCTCACACATCCTGCAATTGGATTTTTTTAAACCTGCATTAATCAGGTTGATGTCCCAGTTCCTCCACAAAAGGGGTCTCTTGATCATTTTTAGATTAACCAAGTGTTAATTGAGCTACGTGTGATGGAAATAGAACCAACAGCAGGAAATTGCATTGCAATTCTTCCCCCTATTTCCCTCAGACCCCAAAACGGGCCATTCCCACCATTTCTAGCCAAGCCACTGCTGCACATTTGGAAATGCTGTTTGGTTCTTCACACTCCTGTGGAACTGGAGAACCCACCCAGGTGCCACAGGAGGTTTCCCTCATGACCTTGTTCCCACGCTGGGCTAGGAGGGAACCACAGCTGCCTTCAGACACTAAAAACTACTGCCAGAGGACCCCAGACTGCCCCAGTCAGGAATTCTAACCCATAAAATCTGAATTTCTGAATGTACTAACCCACTGGTATTGTAAATGCAGGAGAACCCAATGGGAAGAAATGCTGATGTCTGACTCAATTTAGAAGGCTGAATGATTTCTTTATTATAACTATGCTAAAATACATTAATATACTATATAAAAGGAGGATACTAAAACTACATACTACTTTCTCTGACTCTAACTCCAACACAACTCGTGACCTTCTCATGAAACTCTAGACACAGGTGGGTTGGGTTGGGTTGGGCTGGGTTGGGTTGGGTTGGATTGGGTTGGGTTGGGTTGGATTGGATTGGATTGGATTGGATTGGATTGGATTGGATTGGGTTGGATTGGATTGGGTTGGATTGGGTTGGATTGGATTGGGTTGGATTGGGTTGGATTGGCCACCAGCTCAAACAATCCTCACCAGAATCCAACCCAGCACTCACCCCAGGTAAACAATTCTCCAAACACATTCCACATAGGAAAAGCAAGGAGCAGAAATAGAAATTGTTTTCTCTTTCATTTCTCTCTGTGCACCTCTATGAAAAATCCTGAGAGGGGGAGAAATGTGCTTGCCACACACTGGAATCACTGCCTGCAGGTGATTCCCGTGGAGGGGTTGATACCCACCCCACCAGAGGTGTGACCACCTTCCTCATTTACTTCCCATTCCCATAAATATATCCTAAAGACTCCATCACTTCCCATTCTGCATAAATTTATCCTAAAAACTCCATCAAAGTCCTGACATTTGCATCAACAAATGAGCTACAATTCACAAACACCTGCCCTGTTTTGATGGTGCCATAGAGTAGCAGGGACGCACAAAAATGCAGCTCCAGACATTTGTTGAGTTTGAGGATGATCAATAAATGCCAGGGAAGCTGCTTCTTCATCCTAATTACAGAGAAAAAACACCAGGCCTGAACTCTCAGAGAGTCCTTCTTTTGAGTATCTCAAACCTGCTTGCTATTGATTCAAGTTTTGAATTAAAATTCAATCAAAGCTTCAAATATTGGATTTAAATTTAAGGGGAATGCATCAGAGTTTGGCAATTTGCTTCTCCATTTCAGTCACCCTTCCTGATGCACTGAGTTTGCATCCTTCTCCTAACAAAATCCTTATCAAATCCCATCAGGCAAAGCAAAAATCTATCATAAACCAATGTTTGCAAAATGATTTCGTGTCAAAAAGCCTCTGCCACTGATGAGGCTGCCCATGCCAGTGGGCCACCCATCCAAGGATTTCACTGAATTACAGTTCTCTCTACATCTCCTTAATAGTTTAAAACTTCCTGTATTTGTTTTACTGGTTCTGCCTGTTTATTTAAAAGGAAACAATCCATTGTACGTAAAGAATATGGGAAAAGATATTAATAGTAAAGGCAATGTATTTCTGCACATATAGTGCAGGGTGGAGGGTGATTTTCCAACCTTATGGGGCTTGTCTTAGAGGAAAAAGTAATTTTTTAGTGTTTCAAGGCAGAGAAAGATTTAAGGGCTGTGAATAGAAGACAGGATCCGTGCAATCAGAACAATCTAAAAATCTGCTCCTGTTAATACCTTGATTAATCATATATATTTTCACCTTACAAAAGCTACTGTTCCAAGAGAACAAAGAGTTTATGTACTACAAATAATTTTACTGCAGGGAAGAAAGAAGGAAAGAGTTTGTTGGAAATTTCACACTAAAAGTGAAATATATTGAAAGCTGAAGTGAAATATAGTGGAAGTTTCGTACATTGGAATATTAGTTTCACTTTGTTATACTGGAATAAAAGAGAGAATGAGAAACATTTAATTCTCAGTCTTTTTGCTTATTATGAAATGTCTGACTTCTTTCCAAGCTAAAATACAAATTCTTCTAAAAGCGGCTTCATTCTCTTGAAAAAAAAGAATCCAAAGATTTCCAACTGAATAGAATGATGTGAATTCCAAAGAAATGTGAAGCTGTGGCTGCCCCTGGATCCCTGGCAGTGCCCAAGGCCAGGCTGGACACTGGGGCTGGAGCAGCTGGGACAGTGGGAGGGGTCCCTGCCATGGCAGGGGGGCACTGGATGAGTTTTAAGGATGTCCTGATCCAAACACACCCCTGAAGGTTTGACATCTTAACCTGAAGAGTTGAAGATGTGAGAAAGTTGGCCTGAAAGCCAGGAAGCTCCTTGTCCAAAAAACCAAGGGATGGCTGCTGCCCTCTGAAACCCATAGGGAGCTCTGACCAACATCCCTCATCACTTAAAGGAAAAATAATTTCTGAACCAGGCAATGCACAATTCCAGTATCACTCCACTCACAGCAACCTCCAAAATTATGGAAAACTGTGTCAGCCCAAGGAGAGCCAAGTGCCTCATAGGTTTTAAATGAAGACAAAAGCTAATTTTTGAGGAAAAGAAGATGTTGCAGTCATTGCTTAAACCCGAGAATAAAGCCTTGAAACAAAACAATCCTCTCGGTATCTAATCTGATGTAATTCTGTCAATACAACCTGCTAAAAATAAAATAACTTTTAAAATTACCTTTAATGTTCTAAAATACAAGTCCTTTATATCCCGCAGCAGGGTCCTGTGAACTGAACAACCCTGACCTGGACACAAGACACCTCTTCCCCCTCCACAATCACATTCTCTGCTGGGTGCACTTCTCCTTCCTACAGCATCCAAAACAAACCTCCAGCTTTCCAGCAAAAGGCACTGGAGGTGCAGGCCCATGGAATTGTCTCCTTGCTGCAGGAACAATAAACACCTCCCCAGCTGAGCCTCTCGAACAAGAGCTGCTCCGAGAGCCTGCGGGGCTCTCCTGGTGCCTCGCTGCTCCTCTGAGTAAATCTCACCCTGGTTAAGCCAAACCTGTAACTTCAGAGGGTATGAAAACAAAACCTCCTCATTTCCTGCCGCGGGGAGGTTTGGAAAGGAAATGTCAGAGAGACTGGAAGCAAATCCAGGGTTAGTTTGGGGTGATGCAATTTCTTTACCTTACGAAGAACTAATCCCATAAAAATGTGAAGGTACAGAATCAAGCTGCATATTCTGAACATATACAAATATACACTGGCATAAACACTCAAAATCAGTCCCCCTCTTCCCTTATCCAAAGGCCCACTTCACACAAGCCCCCGAAAAACCAGAGGGATACGTGCTCACATGGAGCAACATTTGCTTTCTACGGCATTTAAAAAATCTTCAAGGAGAGCAAACACGTAATTCTTTATTAAACAATCAAAGACAACAAAAGCAAGTTCCTGTTGTCCCATCGCATTATCCTACTAATCCTCTTTGGATGGCAACCAGAAGCCCCCGAAATGCCAAGCTGGGGAAGTGCCTTTCCAAGCAGTGGTCGCCTCTGGCTCTTTGGCTGCGCCTTCAGCCGGCTGCTTTGGCAGACGGGAGGCACGACAAATTCCCAGCACCCAGGGCTGGCCCTGACTGCTGGATTGTACTGGAAGGGCACTTCAGCTGTAATAAACCCAGTTTAACTCCCCTGCAAGGGGCAGGTGGTGCTCCTGCCTCCCAGACTCAACAAGTGCAGTTTTCAACTCCATCTGCTGCTCACGCCAAGCCTGGATTGGAGTTTGGGCAGCAGACCTCAGTGGGCTGTTCAAACAGGAATTCTGATGTATTGTTTCCTCCAGAACCTCTCCAAAAACAAGTAAACACATCCTGCATCTTTCCCCAGCTATTACTTACACAGGAAATTTAAATGGGCTGCAAGCACAGCAGCCACGTGGCACTTAAAGCATAGATACCACAATAAACCAGATGTATATCAATCAAAAAATTGATGCAATTTGATACCAATAGCACAAAGAAAAGATTAACACTTGATGATCTCTGAGGTGTTTTCCTACCCAAACAATTCTGAGCTTCTACTTACACACAGCACAGAAGAAGTGTGGTGTTAATTAGTTTTAAAAATTCCTGATCATGGTGGGGGCATGGAGTTATTCAGGGCATCTTATCAAACTGGGGGCTGCCAAGAGATATAATAATTAATTAAACTGGGTAAAAAATGGAGCAGCAAGAGGAGGGAAAGTGGACGGGACAGTGCCAGATATTCCTGAAATAATGAGATTATGGCAACAAGTCCCACCAGGAAGCAGCCCAACAGCCACGTGTCCTGGTGGAACTTCCAAGGGGAGGGCAAGCACATTGTGCCTCTCATCCTTCCAAGGACCCACCAAAGGGATTAAATCCTCCAGCTCCTCATTTTGAAGCTGGAAATCCTATGGCAGAAGATTCAGTTAGAAATTCAGTTATATTTTGCTGAGTTGTTCAATATTTTGACATTGTCAGAGGGAATAAAACACTGATTTTTTTATACATGTAATATAGATATATTTAAAAATAATTAAGGAATTTGCTTCCAAACAATAAATAAATAAATGTACTAAAGAATCAAAAATCAAGAAGCATTTCTCTTAACAATTAGAGGGTCCCCCAAAAAATATTTTGTTATTACTGGATTGAGTTTCAACAAGTCCCTTGCTGTAAGAGTGTGTTCACACTTTCCTGTAAGAAGTTGTACTCTGAGGCACAGAAAAATACAAAATTCACTGCCCAAATCAGCACCTGACGTAAACACAGAGTGAGCCCCAAGTGCTCAGTTCTTACAGGCTCAGCCTGATGTAAATACATGGCAACTACTCCAATACAAGGAAAACAGATGAAATTTTAATCAAATGAGCCTTGTATCAGGTTCTGGGGAACTGAAAATGGGCTAAAAATGAAAAAAAAAAAAAAAGCAGAAGAATGACTTTAATATTGGGTAACATTTCAAGTTTTTATCAGCTAAATCCACAAAATTCCTGATGTGCTCCTGCTTGTCTTCTCTGCAGAGCTGGAGTCAGGACCAGCTAAATAAAAGATAATGCAACTAGGCATAACACAATAAAAGATATTACCTTCCCAATGCATTATTGCTGCCAATTATAAGAATCACTTCAACTTAATTTCAAAGGCACAATCACCCTCAACTGTAACAGTCTCTTTTTTAAATTTCAAACAGTATTACATTAAGGCAATAACTCACCTTCCAGCTATAATATCAGTCTCCCTTATTGCAAAAATACATTTCATAAATACTTCTCATCGACAAGTCAAGCTAATTCAGGTTAATTTTATTGTATTTTGGTGCTATCTCACATTTGTGTGCAATTACCTTTATCATTTTATTGCCGTGCAAGAAAGTAATCAGAACAATTATTTGAAAAAGGAGGGGGATAAATTCTAAATCACACTTGCTGGCATTTTTGATAAAATAGCAGCTTTATCTCAGGAAGTGGCAGGGACATGGGATAAATCATGCATCAGTCAAGTGTAGCTGACCCCCAAGTGCATTGCACAATATCAGGAGTGCTTCAAAAGAAACTTTCCTATATAATCCATCATTCTTTATAATACCAAAATAGCTCTACCTGAAGAGTAGGAGCTGGAGAATAATAACAAAATAAATCTAAGCAATATGAACAAAACCATTAATAGTGCTCCTTAAGCTGAAGGAGAGTCAGGAATCTGAGTTGTGTGTGAGGAAAGAATTTCGCTGAAATTTTTGAAGTGAGCAGAGCAGCAAAATGTGTATTAGGGAATTCACTAAAAACACAAAATACCAATTAGAAATATTGGATATTGGAATAATTGGAAATATTGGAAATTGGAAATACTGGAAATTGGAATAATTGGAAATATTGGAAATTCCAATTAATATTGGAAGTATTGGAAAGTTCCAATAAATATTGGAAATTGGGAAATAAATACAGACAGAAGAGGTGCAAAGATTTGTATAAAAATAGAAGAGTATAGTCTTGGCACACACACATCTGGATTTTCCTACAGTTATCCAGCCCTGGTCGAGTCAGGATAAGGGTTTCACTATTAACAGAGCAAATCATCAGGGTTAGTACAAGAATCCATTTACTAACTTCAAATTTAACTGCAAGGAACCCAGCGAGGAGCAGAACGACATTTAGAGTTTTCTAATGAAATACAAAAACATTGTCAGAAGAACAACAACCCCCCACCCAAATTCCTAAATATGGAGATATCCTGAGGTTGGGTCACCCAGAGCCCAGCCACCTGCCAGCCAACCCAAACCCAAAACTCATCTCTGGTCACTGCAACAAAATCAGGGATGGAGCAGGAGGCACAGGCAGTGATTATGGAAAATTCCCACGTCTGCCTGCTTTCCCAAAGCATTTTTCAGCAGGCTCCTTAAAAACTGTTCAGCACATTGCACGGGTGATAATTGATTCCTGCAAATCCACGGCCAGGCACACGCTGGGTGTCAGCCCAACGTGGGGCTGTGCAAACTGATCACACACTGGAAACAGCCCGAAAATCACCAATTACATCAGGACATAAATATTTAATATGCATCCAGAGCACAGGGAAGTGTCTGTACAGTCCCCACAGCGGAGTTGGAGTGTTTTACCTCAAACCTTCAGTCTTCCCACATATCAAAAGGGGAAAACTCCCCGAACAGCTCAAGCTGCACCTTTCAACTCCACGTGAGAGAGGGGGAAATGAAAAGGTTAGATAATAAATTATTAGTTTCGTGTCACTTGCCAGCTATATCACACCTAGTCTGCAATAAGAGGGAACCAGGGATTCTCCCTCCCCCTGCTAAAAGGTGTTTGCAACTGGAAGATGCATAAATGTAACTAAAGAGATGATGGTTCAAAAGAAAAAAGTGAAGCAAGATTTTATTTACCTGGATTCCTTCCTCAACCATTCTGTTTTAAAAAACAAAACCAATTTGCTTTTGTAGACAAGAGGTAAACAACACAAACCAGCAAAAAACTCCTTTTCTAAGCCACATGACATTATGTAAAGCAGATTAAAACCACAGGAGATGCCACTATTCAGACATTTAGAGCGGTGACAGAAGTTGCCACCAGGAATAGTTAGAAATGCAGGTGTGATTGTACCAGAAGTGTTTTCCTAGAGGAGCACCACTAATGTTACAAAAATAGATACTCCACACACAAAAAAAAAGGGCATTTGTCTCATCAAAGTTCATTTCAACTATTTCATGGAGACAGTTATAGACTAACAATGTGCTGATGCCCTTCTTTCAGCAGAGTAAATTGTCTGAATATTTGGATAAACACCCATGTTTCTTCTTTTGCTGCAATGTCACTGACCTACACTTACATCACTGAAGCATCAAGCCTCCAAATTAAGCCTGTTTTTCAGGGAGGTGTTTATTATTAGGGAATGGAAACAGCAAGAAAAGGGAGAGAGCAGCTCTGTCCTGTTCTTTATGCTCCGTGGCAGATGGATACGTGCTGGGGAAAGGTCCACTGATGCCTGTTACCAACCATGACAGAGCTACAGAGATTTACAATGCAGCATCAATCTTGTCAACTGGATTCCTAATCCTGACTGCTGGGCACTGGGGAAAAAACAAACTATGTTACGTGAACTCTTTTGTAATGCTGGACTTCCAGTGGACACCTCCCTGCAAGGGCATTTTGCTGGAAACTTACTTTTGGAACCAGCCTCGACGCCATCCTGGAGGAAAAAGGCTCCACCTGGAAGGAAAAAAATAAAATAAATTCCCAGTTAGATTGTTAAATCTGAATTCCGCAGGGAGAACTGAATATCCAGAATATCCGCCTCTGGATCAGTTTTTAAACGAGCTCCAAGTTTCGGTACACAGAATTTCCAGAGGGTGTTTTGTTTTTTATTTTTTTTACAAACAACATGGAATTTTAATGTTAAGTCACCCACTTGTCATGAGTGAAACAAAAAAATCAACAGATGGCACATTGAAGAGTTCTTCCACAACAAGCACTGCATAACTCTGATATCTGGAATAAGAATGCCTCAAAAGATAAAAGTATTAATTGAATAATATTTTACAGGCTGTCATGCACTTCTAAGTGACTGAGTAAAATGAAGAGCCTTTTGTGATTTAGGAAATGCCACATTTTAAGGCATGAAAGTGATTTTAAAGCAAGTGATTGTGATATATTCTGGGTTTAAAAGCACAGATTTCACACCACTGTGTACCTAAAACCTTTTAACTTCAATTATTATAATTCTAGCCTTTAACATTATTTATATAATTAAAAATCACAACTGGTTCCTTTTTGCTCTCCCCTTGGAAATAAAGGATATTTCCTATTTCTTTGGCATTTAGCTCCCCCCTCCATGTTTTTTTTTAGTGCCACTCAGCTAATATCACTCTGCCTTTGAAAGATGTGCTATAAACACTGTATTTTTTTTTTTAACCAAGGATATTATGTGCCAAAGCTCAGCTTCACAATCCTGACTCACAGCCAGCCTCGATGGGAACTGCTCCACTTAAATCAGGGAATCACCACTCCATGGGCAGGGATAACTGTATCCACTTCAGGAATGGTAAATCTCTTAAGAATGAAATTAAATGAACATCCCAGGCTTTGCAAGACCTCTCCTTGAAGTCCAAGGCACTGACAGAACACATGGCCACTTCCCAGCTACTTAAAACCAAACAGCAACATTCAATCTTAATATTGCATCTTCCTTAAGGATTTAAAATTAGGATGAATAATTAGTATTTTACCTCTAGTAACAAGGCAGGCAATGCAAAGGGAACTCTGCATTTTGAAATGCAGGTCAGGTAGATGAGTACTCTAATAGAACTACTTAAAATATCTGTGACAGAGCTAAAAATAAAATAGTAATTTACTTCTATCATCAGTTCAGAGCTGGGTCTTTCAAAGCACCCAGCAACGCTCAGGTTTTTTAGATCTTCCTGGAGGGCAAAGCTGAAATCTTTCCTTTAACAATCAGATTTATCCTGAAGCTCATTTCAAACCCTGGTGGAACTCCACCTGCTCACCCAACCAGGCCTTCCTTGGGTGACCAGAATTTGTGTAAAACCAGCCACGTCCAAACCACGGTGGTTGGAAAACTTCTGACAGCCAGGTTGGGAGAAACCATACAAAAAACAACCCTTGGAGAGCCCAACCCATCCCTCCAAAGTGCACCTCAGCCCTGCCAGACTGTCCTGCTGGAGGAGGTCAGTACTTCACGTGGAGCTGAAGGGTTCTTTTTTGACTTTAAAGGCAAAAAGCCAAAACCTCTTTGGAACAACAGCACCCATTGATCAAATTCAGTGGCACCACTTCCATGGTGTGGAAACTGAGGCACCAGAAGCAAACCTGGAAAAACTGAAACTTTCACGTCAGCAATGGCTTCACCAAAAACGGAAAATTCCCTCCTGCATTTGCAGAGTGGAATAAACTGAAGGGATTAACGAGCAGTACGGGAAAAATTAATAGTCGACAATCCTCACTAGCTCAGAGCTGCCAAGGACCAGTGATATCCATCTCCATCTCTCCTGCCTCAGCTTCCCTTGGCCACTCCAGCAAGATGTTCCCAACCTCTGCTCCCACCCAGGAGCTGTGCTGAGGGAGCAGGATGCTCCCAGGACACCTGAAGATACACAAACACCTGTAGGTGCTGAACAGTGCAGGAAGCAAACACTTCACAGTGCCACCCTGTGAGCATCCCGAACCTCTGGATATGTCACCAGGCCAAAAAGGTGAAGAAAAGTCAGAGGTGACATCAAGAATAGATCCTTGCAGGGCAGGAAATTCTTCAGCCATGTTCTGATGATGATCTAGAACAGAAGTCCTTGGGCTTTGAGATATTTTCCTGCTTTTTTTCCCTCAGGACTGCAGCCTGACGAGTACATGTGATAGCAGTAAGAACTTGGATTAATAAAAAGCATTTTTTCTCAGTTCATCAACTTTTAAACACTAAAGGAAGATTCTCCTTGAAGGATAAGTCCTCGGGACCCTCAACAGAACACTCTGCTTCAGCACTAAAATTAAAAACCAGCCATTACACCAAGTGACTATACGAACAAAATTCCGTATGAAAACATTTAAAGTACATTAGATTTTTGGTCAAGATGAAAGCCTGGGAAAAAAAAAAAAATCCAGCAATCTATTCTAATTGGGTTCCCATGGTAACTGTACAATTGGGTTTTTCAGTATAACATCCCAAAGGCCCAATGCACACTTGTAAAATATACTTCAAACAGCCGGAATTGTTTTTACATTACAGCACTCCCAGGAAGATCAATTACTATACATCCCCACCCTAACTATTAGTGGCAGGAGATGTTAACACTATTGGCCATATTAACATAAGTCATGTAAAAAACCCCACATATCACCATCATTATATAAAACTAATTACACACTTCAGATTCATCAAACACGTTCCGAGTAATAAACCAATACCAGTCTTGTCACCAGATCATGTTTACTGAATGCAAGAAATCAACCCCAAATATATGCCAAAGCATTTTTGCTTCTCATATTGATCCCAAGGATAAACAGAATCAATCATTAATAATTACATTATAAGATGACCCAGAGGGTTAATCATATTCTTAGAAAGTCTCGCTGTGGAATCAAATATAATGGCACAAAAAGGCAACTGAAATGCATTTAAATCCAGGGCCAGCTGCATTAACAATAATATAAAATAAAGTACATTAAACTCGTGCAATCAGTGAAAATAGTATTATTGGTGTGTTAAAAAAAAATAATGAAACAAGCATTTTTTTACTTCCCTGGGAGGGTGGGCAGCCCTGGCACAGGATGCCCAGAGCAGCTGTGGCTGCCCCTGGATCCCTGGCAGTGCCCAAGGCCAGGCTGGACACTGGGGCTTGGAGCACCTGGGACAGTGGAACTATCTGTTCCTGGGTGTGGGAACAGATGTTCTTTAAGGTCCCTTCCAACCAAACCATTCTGGGAGCCCATGATTTATTTTAAAGGTTTGTTTCAGCTCAAGCACTTTGGACCTCAGTTTCACCTTCCTAAAGCACAACCCTGGCCACAGAGCCAGACTTTACTTCCACCCCACTGCCTAAACCTCCAAGTTAAAAGGTAATGAATCCAAACTGGATTCAAAACCAATTAATTCCTTTATATTTCAGAAAAAGAAAACCAAAACAAAAAATCCCAAACCAACAACTGTGGCCAGCTTGAATAAACTCCACCAACGATAAATCTTCGCATTTCACCGAGTCAACCAAGAACCAGAGGTATTTCTGGTGTCAACAGGAGACTGTGCAAGGGATTTCCCTTTTCCCACACCCTTCCCACTATACCTTGCTCATCCTTGAACCCAGCAGAGCACAGTGCATGGATTGTGGAATTTCGGGAGCCGTTTCTACACAACAGGGGTGACAGCAGAATTGTCCTGTCCCCACCACCGGCCCAGGCTGCCCAAGCAGGCTCGTGCTGCCCGTGTACTGCCACATGCTGAACACTCATCTGCTGGTTTTATGATGTGAAACAGAAAACTTAATCTTTTAACAGGGCCCTAAGTATAGTTTAGGTGTTTATTAAAAAGTGTAACTCATTAACAGACCTTCTGCACACTTGAATGTACAAACAAGCCAAGATAAGAGCGTTGTTTGCCTTGTGCTGACTGATCTAAAGCACTCAGATAATTTCAGTATTCCTGATGATGATTATGCAGCAGCAGCATTGACAAGGCAGCACTAATTCTTGCTATCTGCTAATGCAGGGTTACCTGGAGGGACCTAAATCTGCACGTAGAGCACTGAGATGGCAGAATTCACACAAGAAAACAGCTCTGACTCCAGTGGACTGTGCTAATATATGTATTAAAATACTGATTGCATTCATCTGCACCAAAAGGTGGCATTTGTGTAAAAATGAAAAGCTAAAATGCATCCATCAGGTCAATACTCAAATTATTATTTATTCCCCACTGCCACGCTGTCAAGACTCCAGTCCACTGGACAATGCTGCTATTTTAATATTTAACTCCTATTTCACTCAAAAAGCAGAGAAAAAGTCAGAACCTTTGCTTTAATGAACTCTCCTCTTCTTTGCAATCAAAGGTGACTTGCTCAGGTATTTTTAATAACCTTCAGAATCTCTGCTGCATCAGGGAGAATTTCAGCTGCACATCCAAGTTTTACAAGTGACATGAAAAGATACCTGAAACTATCTGTATCATTTCATTTGGCCCAGAATAAATCAATGCTCCTGACAGCCACCAGGACATGGTAATTTAGCTGTGTAGATATAAAATAGTAAATAAGGAAGCAACTCAAAAAAGGATTAGCAAAATGCATAATAGCGATATTCCAAATAACTTTGACAATTACTCAACTTTATTAAAATCCAAACCCACACAAGCTTTATTTGCATTCAATACATTTTACATTTTAAGCAGTTGCCTGAACCATAAGCAGCTCAGTTTTAAAACTGCATTTTGCATTTATGAAGAGTACTTCAGCACAGGTTTAGTTTTATAGTTTGGTTGTTCCTCCAGCTGCGTGTTAAACTTCATGCTGGCCCAAGCACACCTGCGGTGGGTGATATGTCAGAAATACTAAATTCAACAGGAGTTTTTCCTTCCATTAGGAGGATTTTACCCATTATACCTTCAGATAAATCAGCACAATTACCAACCAGTACCATTCCCAGCTATCAGCAGAGGGAGGGGATTCAGGCCTGGAATTCTGCTGTAAGGACACTGCGCTTTTCACTTTTTAATTACAGCATTAATGAAGTTAAAGCTCCCAAACCTATTCCGAACACATTCTGGAACCTGTTGCTACCAAAAAGATTCCAAACCCAAAATTAAAACTTCATCCTCCATTTTCCCATCAGTTACATTCTCCTCACCAGTCCAGATATCTTATGAACACTGGGTAAACGAGAGAATTGCACAATCCGTCAATAAAATAAACGTATTTTCGACTCCTGTCCAGATGACTCAAGTTGTCAGTAAAAACTGCCACCAGCGCTGCGCTTGCAGAAAAATGTCCATAAATGCATTATTGCGACTGGCAGATCGATGTCCATAATAAAAACAAATAGAGTTAACAAGTGCTGGCTCCTCCGAGTTATGCCACGGCTGGGATGTGTATCCAGCTTCCCTGACAACTTCTGGGAACGGGCAGTGCCAGCTCCACAAGCTGGAGCATTGAGATGCAGGAAATCCCTGCAGTGACAGAGAGAATATGAATGCCTGCAGGATGGATTTAGAAGCTCCGTGCATTCAGAATTTGAGGTGGGAATGGAACTCCTGCCCAGAAGGATGAACCCTTGATCCATCATCATACTGGGAAGGAATTCCTGGCTGGGAGGGTGGGCAGCCCTGGCACAGGGTGCCCAGAGCAGCTGTGGCTGCCCCTGGATCCCTGGCAGTGCCCAAAGCCAGGCTGGACACTGGGGCTGGAGCAGCTGGGACAGTGGGAGGGGAAAAGGGTGGGATTTAAGGTCACTTCCAGCCCAAACCATTCTTTGATATTACTCTGTGAACTATGACATAATAACTCACCAGCAGAAAGGCTTTTTCTTTCAGAAATCAAGTGCAATTTAGGTCAGCTGTATCCCAGGAAGAATAGCTGACTAGTCTGGATGCTGCTGTTTAATTTTGACACCCCAACACACCTGGATCTCCAATTTGTTCCCATGAAGCTCTTCCAGCACCAACACCTGAACAACCACTCTGCAACCCCACAGGTGAGGATGCCACCAGAGGAGGAGGACAAGGAAATTACACACTGCCAGTCCAGCCAGCACCCTGAGGGTTAATTCACAAGCATCAGCTGTTCTCAGTCCTCCAAAACCGTTATTGTATAGGAAAAAAACCCCGAAAACACTACAAAACCAGCAAAGGACTTCTGGCATTACTGCTCCTTCAAGGTATTTCCCCTGTCACCAGTTTAACCAGAACTGCTCAGGTGCAACCTTTCCAGCTCAGGCACACTTCCCATAACAAACATCCTGCTTTTCCTGCACAAGTCCTTAACTCAGCCATTCGGGGCAACCCCAGGAATCCTCCCAAAGGGCAGCAGCTTCTCCTCCAGGCCCTGATCCCCTCAGTGATGCCATGAACTGATCCTCTGCATAGGTGAAGCATTAAACTGTGGTGACAAGTTAATTACAGAGTTATCAAGAGGTAAAGCAGCCACGGTAACACAAGTTGCTCTCTAACTACAACGGTTTCCTATAGAGCTTCTGTTCTCTTGCTGGAATAATTGGTGTAATGAACCTTTCATGGGCCAGAATGCAGACAGGAATTGCTAAAGCCGCCTCGCAAGCTCACACAGCCACATCTTTTTCCTGCTGAAACCTGAAGATTTTGGTAGAACTGTCCACATTCAGAACATTTCTGTTAGAAAACAAAGCAAACAAAACTTTTACTAGGAAAAGATTATGTCACAGACTGACACATTCACAAGAAAATGATGGTTTTAGACATTTCCTACATTGAAAGGGTGGATTTTGCCCCAGAGAAAGTAAGTCCACATCCCCAACTTTAGTCCCCAGTGCATCAGGGAGACAGGCAGTGCTTGGAGGCCAAAACCTTCATCAGATTTACAAGGGAACTCTGTCATTCCAACAAACCCCTCCAAATGATGAGCCTTGTGCAGGGTTGGCACAAGCCTGGGCACAAAAGGTGGCTGAGAAATTACTGTCACAGCACCCATGTAATGCCCCAGTATTGAAAACTGAGACTTTTCAAACTGGAACATTGCAGAGACTGCACCTCACCATTCAATAAGAGCTCCACTCCACAAAAATAAGATACACATCACCACAAATATGGTTTATTTGGGAGGGGCACATAAATTAAACAGCTTTTTACATTTACCATGCTTTAAAATCTGCATGCAATTACATTATTGCAGTTACTTTAAAACATCTCAAGAGCTTGGCTTTTATATCAGTGCTGAAAGGATATTTTTAGATTAATATTAATTTGCTCTGCATTAGGGTTAGGCTGGGAGGGTCCACAGGAGCCCACGTGGTGCCATCCCCGAGCACATGGCACAGCACGGCGCTAAGATCCTTCTGGAATATTCCCGGCGAGGAAAACTCTAAAACCACCCTGGGCAGGCTGCTGGGCGATGGTTTAGGTGCAGTTTACCCGCTCGGAGCACATCCAGCAGCACTGCCGCCTGCCCACCGCATCCACGGCCGCGCCCGGGGCACAGAATGCGCCCGGGATGCTCCAGGGACGGAACCAGCCCTTCGCAGAACATTTTGGAGATTCACCAAAACCCGCTGTCAGCCCATCCTGCTGCCATCCATCCTCCCTTCCCCAGCACTGTTCGGAGGAAAACCAGCACGTTTTCGGAGGCCGGGTTCCCCTGCAGCCCCGGCGGGTTTGCGCTGCCCCGGCTAGAGCATCATCCCCCGCTCCCCAGGCCGGGCTGCCCAGCCTCCCGGCCTCTCCCAGGCTGTCCCTGAGCTCCCAGGCTGTCCCTGAGCTCCCCGGCTGTCCCTGAGCTCCCCGGCTGTCCCTGAGCTCCCAGGCTGTCCCTGAGCTCCCCGGCTGTCCCTGAGCTCCCCGGCTGTCCCAGTCTCTCCCAGTCGGTCCCTGAGTGTGCCCCGCGCTCTCCGCACCTGCCCCGGCCCGGCCGCTCCGCACAGGCCGCGCTGCCGGGGCGGGGCCGCGGCCGCCGGAAGGCGCAGCCGGGCGGGGGAAGGGAAGAGGCAGAGCCGGGGACTGCCGGGGGCTCCGGGGGGCTCCGGGAGAGCCCGGGCCCTGCTACGGGGGGATCCGGGAGAGCCCAGGCCCTGCTCCGGGAGAGCCCGGGCACTGCTCCGGGAGAACCTGGGCTGTGCTCCGGGGGGATCCATGAGAACCTGGGCTGTGCTCCGGGGGGATCCAGGAGAACCTGGGCTCTGCTCCGGGGGGATCCATGAGAACCTGGGCTGTGCTCCGGGGGGATCCAGGAGAGCCCGGGCCCTGCTCTGGGTGGATCCATGAGAACCTGGGCTGTGCTCCGGGGGGATCCAGGAGAACCTGGGCTCTGCTCCGGGGGGATCCAGGAGAACCTGGGCTCTGCTCCGGGGGGATCCAGGAGAACCTGGGCTCTGCTCCGGGGGGATCCATGAGAACCTGGGATGTGCTCCGGGGGGGATCCAGGAGAACCTGGGCTGTGCTCCGGGGGGATCCGGGAGAACCTGGGCTCTGCTCTGGGTGGGATCCATGAGAACCTGGGCCGTGCTCCGGGGGGATCCGGGAGAACCTGGGCCGTGCTCCGGGGGGATCCATGAGAACCTGGGCTGTGCTCTGGGTGGGATCCATGAGAACCTGGGCCGTGCTCCGGGGGGATCCATGAGAACCTGGGCTGTGCTCTGGGTGGGATCCATGAGAACCTGGGCTCTGCTCCCCACCGGTGCGGCCTGGCTGGGGCTGCAGGCCGGGCTGGGCTGCACGTGTGAGGAAAACACGGAATTGTGTAAAAATCCAGCCCAAACCCAGAATTGTGTAAAAATCCATCCCAAAACCAGCGATGTGTGCGCTGACACAGCCAGGGGTGTTTGTCTGGGGAGGAGCAGCTCCAGGGAGAGCTCCGAGCCCCCTTGCAGTGCTTAGCTCCACCAGAGCTGGACTTGGGATAAGGGATGGAGGCACAGGATACAGGGAATGGCTTTAAACTGGAACTGGGATTTAGATGGGAAATTGGGGAAGAAATTGTTCCCTGGGAGGGTGTGTAAGGCCCTGGCACAGCTGGGGCTGACCCTGGATCCCTGGCTGTGCCCAAGGCCAGGCTGGACACTGGGGCTGGAGCAGCTGGGACAGTGGGAGGGGTCCCTGCCATGGCAGGGGTGGCACTGGATGAGTTTTAAGGTCCCTTCCCACCCAAACCAGGCTGGAATTTGGGATTTGCAAAGTTATGAGTTAAAGGTGGGGGCAGAGAGTTAGTAGCTAATGTAGAAGGAGAAGCATTTGGTAAATAGGGTTCCTAAAAGGAGACATGGAGGAGATAAAAAGGAGTAAAGTGCCTGAGAAAAGTGAACTTGCATTTTTTTTCCTTCATTTGAGGAAATAAAACTCAACAGGATTTGAAATGCCAGCAGAGTTTGCAGCAAGCAACCACTGGTTTTCAAGCTGGAGAATCTTTCAGAGTCTCAATCTGAGTTACATCAGCAAAAATTTTATGAGTTTCTCAATTTTGAGTTTATATGATTCAGAAACTGTCCCAAAATGAAGGAATCCACTCAGGAAGGATCAGAACAATATTTAAAAAGTCATTGCAGAATTCAGGAAATCCTTTTTTTTCATAGGGAAAATTTGTAAATAAATACAGAACTAACAGCATTGAGGTAGTGTCTGTGTGTTAAATCAATTTCTAGAAGAAGTAGAAAATAAATGTAAAATATGGTCCAAAGTGCAGAAGGTTCCCCAATACATTTGAAAATAGTTACACTGGAGCAACTGCTGAGAAAATGAAGTTTTTCCCTAGTTCTAATGAAGCTTGGATTTATACTCAGTTAAAAGGTGCTGCCACTGCATGTCCATACAAAGGCAGTGGCTTATGGGAGGTTGATCCTTCTTTAAATAAAAATCAAGCTCTGTACTGGATGGGATACCCTAGAAATAGTTATTCTGAACTGGCTGGAATATTCTCTCTATCCTGATATCCTTGTCAGAAAAGTAGCCAGTTCCTGAAACTTTATTGTATGGAAGCCTCCCCAAAATACATATTAATATTCTCTGCCTCCTCTCCCAAGGTGATCTCCTTATTGCCTGGAGCATGAAAATTGATTATCTTTAATATGATTTTAGTTTGCATTATAACAGGCTTCAATAGGGAATGTAAAATATCCAGATTTCCTTAAATCCTACCATCTTGGGCTTTGGTGGTGGATCCACAAGTTGGGTGTTTGCACTATAAAGGAAAGTTTCTCTGTGCTGTTTCAAACTTTGCTGCACTGGAACTTGATGAAGTGTCACGTATTCCTGTTTATAAATGAGGTGAAAAAGGTGCTTCTGACCAGTGTTCACTCTGCCCTCAGAATTATGAAAATTTTATTCAAATCTCTGACCCTTCTGCTGCCCAAATTTGGATCTTTGTCGCTTCAAGTACCATTTCAAGCACTTGGATTTCAGTCCTTCAGCAATGAGGGACAGTCCCTTGTTAGATGTGTCTAATTTCCTGCCTAGAAGAATTCCAGCATTCAGCGATGACACATCCAGTCTAGTTAACTAATACTGAAGCTTGTGAGTGAATTTTCATAACCCTAATCCAGTAAGAAGGTCCAAAATTTCTAAAACTTTTTCAAGTCATGTCCAATATCTTTGTTTTTCATTCCAGGCATTTTCTCTCAGTCTTCATTTTACTTAAGCCTGCTGCTTATAAGGCATTGCATTTGCTTTCAGTTCTTTACTTTATTTGTTATTAATTGCCATTTAATGTGGCATTTTCAGGGACAGGATGATATTTCCCCAGGACTGGAACATCTGTCTTCCAGCACCAGCACGTGAATTTGCTTACAAGTAAACCAAGGCTTGAACCAACACATGAACTTTTCAATCAAAGATTTTGATGGGGTGGGATGGAAAAACTGAAAAGGAAGGGTTTTATTAAATGCCTTGAGATGTCAATTCACAACTATTTGAGTCTGAATTAAATTCCTTGTTGAGGACTAACCTCTGGAAGCGTCTCCTTTCTGCAACATCTGCTGTGGAGGAGAGGCTTGGGCACTGGAGCTGGAAGGACCCTCTCGCCAGGCAGAGAGACAAACAGATGGAGCCTGGGGAGGATGCAGGATTGCAAATCACTCTGATTTGGACCTCACTTGTAGATCCTTAATTTCCCCCCTGAGAAAATTGTCAGATTGGAGCAGAGGCATAAAATTTTTCTGCCTTTGTGTGTATGTGCCTTACTGAGTCAGAGGCTGGCCTGGAGCACTTCCTCTGCTCCTCCGGCCTCTCTTCAGCTGCAGAGAGCCCCAGCAATGTCACCTGGTGTGAGTTCACTTCAACCAGTAAATAAGGCTTGCCTTGCACTCTTAGAATCACCAGGAAAAACTGAAAAAAAAGAGAGCAGGCTGAACGAAACCAGAAACTGTGGTTGCCTTTGCCAAGACGCTTGTGTTTTCTCAACAGCAGGGATGTGTCTTGCAAATTTAAATCTGGAAATGTTCCTGTCCATGCAGAGCTGGGCACGTTATGTGCTTTAATTGGCCCTGAAGGAGAGTGTGTGTGTGTGTGAAAACACTCCCAGTCCGGTTTCTTAACAGGATTTGAATAATAGAAGTAATCTCTGACACTAAACTTTTGTTTGCAGCATACTGGGAGCTGGTCTCTGTGTTTTAATTGATGTGAAATGCTGGGAAACACCTGGGTCACTGGAAATCACTGGGAAATTGAGCTTGATGGGTGTATGAGTTAAATTTTGATGGCTTGGGTTGTGGTCTGTATGTAAGAAAAGAGGTCCAAGGGTTGTTCTAAAGATGTGCCATTTTCTGGGGCTCACCCCGCAGTCTGGGTCAGAGCAGTTGAGGCGTTTCAAACCTGCATAATTCTTTAAATTCAAGGGAATTCAGGTAAAAATATATACATCTTAACTTGCCATTATCTTTGAAATATTATGTAACCCTCACTAATTAAATCTTGTTTCTCTCGCTCTTCCCCCAAAATATTCTCTAAATTTACTCGATACCACTTTTGACGTGGAAGCACAGAGTCATCTCTATTGAGAAAAACAAAGAGTAAAGTATGAGTTAGGATATATTGAGCAGGAATACAAGTGGTTCCTGTGCTGGAGAGGAAGGAAGTTGGGTGGTTCGAGGTGTAGAATTACTGGTAAGTTAAGAATATGTATTTTAGTAGGCAGAGCATTTTCAGTACTTATGAAGAAGCTTGGGTTCGGGAGAAATATGATTTCCTGTAATCAAGGTGCTGGGAGTTGTTTGCCAGCTACTAATGCCTTTAGGGAAATCTCGTAGCAAAGCGTGTAAATGAAAGGGATATTAGCAGAGATTGGCTGCATTTTCTATAGGGCAAAACTGTAAAAACTTATGGTGTTTCATATGCCCTGCTTCAGGTGCTTTAGTTATCTCCTGGCTGCTCTATTCCAGAAGTTGTTGGAAAATGTTTTGACAAATATTGGTGAAGCTAACCCAGTGTAAATTTTATCTGTTGTGGTACAGAGAAATTTGTGTGGTAAAAAAAAACTTATAAATGTTAAATAAGAGGAATTTTGGGTCAATAAGGCCACTGATAAAACTCCTGTTAAATTAAGTGTGCCTGGAGTCCTATATTTAGTGAAGCTATTGCCAAATTCCAGCAAGGCTCAAGCATTTCCAATAATTATTACGGCAAAATTTACAGCATATATTTTTTTCCTATTGACATATTAAGAATATTTGTGAGAGAACACATCCTTCAGGGGACTTGGTGATTGTAGCCTGGGTAGAGATGTGCCCAGCCTCGTAATCACTGTCAATTATTTGAGAAATGACAGAACCACTGAGGGGTTTGGGTGGGAAGGGACTTTAAAGATCCCCCAGGGCCAGCCCTGCTGTGGCAGGGACACCTTCTACTGTCCCAGACTGCTCCAAGGCCTGTCCAACCTGGTCTTGGGCACTGCCAGGGATCCAGGGGCAGCCACAGCTGCTCTGGGAACAATTCCTACTTCCCAATACCTAGCCCTACCCTCCTGCTTAAGGCCATTCCCTTTTATCCTATCTCTACATGCTCTTGTGAAAATATCCCTGATAATTCCCTTTATTTTGGATGAGGTTTCCTCTCTCCATCTCTCCCTGTGCCATGGGCAGGTGAGGTGCCAGCTGTGCATTCACAGAACTCACGGCATCCATTCCTTGGCAGGGACAGACCTGTGCGTTTGCTGGGAGAGGCTGGAAATCAAATCAGGTTAATTCCTTTTGGTCCCTCTCACCAGGCCGCGTGTGCACGTGTGGGGTTGTGTGGAGTCACATATTGCATTCCTAGAATTGAATCCACTTGGAGTTGGTCCTAATGTGCCTCTTGCACCGGAGGAAATGGATATTACGCTTGCTGGGTTGAAACGTGCGCTCAAATGCATTGGGAGTTTGATACTATTTTTCAAACTGCCAAATAGATAATGTCAGAACATTTCTGAAATGGGATCCTAACATCAAGATATACGGCACCAATCAGCTCACATCAGGCAAAGTACAGCGTAAAGCCGGGGATGGAGGAAACTACTGCAGAATTTCCATTTTCATTCCCTATGTCAACAGCTTTGTAACTTACCTAGTAGATTGTTTTATGCTTTCCAGACATATTCTCAGTAGACCACAAACACTACATTCAGCTCAGCCTTCAGAACCCAAAGAATTAGATATGCTGTAGTTTATGAAATGGATGTTTATGAAAGTATCCTTTGTTTGAATTGCTGGAAAACCCAACATGAATTCAAACTTTGACAGCGTAAGCAGAAAATAAGAGGGCCATAGTGATCTCCCAAATGTAGCCTTAACTATTGAGGTTCTCATATTGAAAATGCAATTTTCTGTCTCGATGTTTATGAATGTCTTCAAATTCCCTTTCATAATAGCCCCTTTTTGACAGGCCTTTTTCAACTCTGAAATATGAGAAGAAAGGTTGCAGCAGAGTGTAGAATATACCATTACAGGAGGTGCACCTCTGTCCCTCAAGCCGCCCGCGTTCCTTCGCGAGGCAGGGATGATAAATGCACGTGGAGGAGCTTGCAGAGCCCAAGATCCATGGCAGAGAAGCAGGATTCTTTCACTGAATGCCAGGCAGTTTGGATGCTGAAATGCTCTGTGACACTTTAGGGAGCCTGTCTCTGTAAAATGTGTGGATTCTGTGTGATTTTATGAACTGGGTGTAACTCCAGCCTCACAGAATCTTCTGAGTGCTGGCAAACCTCATCACACACTGGCTGAAGGACAGGCAGGACTGTTAACGTGGAATTGCTTTCCACAGGTAGGAATGTGTGGGGTTTTTTGAGAGAGGACCAGCACTGAAGCAATCCGGTTCCCTCTGGATCACCTCTGTGCAGTGTTCACCGTGTCCTGCTGCCTCTGTGAGAATCTGGTGGCAGCTGAGGGAAGAGCTCCTCAGGAGATCCCATGGATGTCCTGCAGCCTGACCAGCTCGAGCGAGGGGGTTCTCTCCTCTGCTCTGGTGGGACCCCTCTTGGAGGCTTGTGTCCACCTTTAGGATGCCCAGCACAAAAAAAGCTGCTGGGATAAATCCAGAGGAGGCCATGGAACTTCTCCAAGGGCTGGAGCTCCTCTGGAGCCAGGCTGGGACACCTGGAGGGGCTCACCTGGAGAGGAGCAGCTCCAGGGAGAGCTCAGAGCCCTTCCAGGGCCTGAAGGGGCTCCAGTAGAGCTGCAGAGGGGCTGGGGACAAGCATGGAGGGACAGGACAAGGGGGAATGACCTTTAGCTGAAGAAGCCTTGGTTAAAATTAGACATTATGAAAAAAATGCTGTCTTCACTTTTTGTCTTAATAACATTTTAACTTAAATAAAATGTGAACTGCGAGGGGACTAGAATCCTGCAAAAACCTAAAATGAAAATAAATGGAAGTGGAAATGTCTTTCTTTTTTTATTTTCTTTCTCTTTCTTTCTTTCTTTCTTTCTTTCTTTCTTTCTTTCTTTCTTTCTTTCCTTTCTTGCTTTCTTTCTTGCTTTCTTTCCCTCTTTCTTTCTCTCTTTCTCTCTTTCCTTTTCCCCCCCCCCCCTCTATTTAGTGTCTCTGTGATATGAGTTGTCCCATAATTGTGGGGAACATACCCAGGGTTGTTCCTGTCCCTCACACCAATCTTGGCTTGGGTCTGGGTTCAGCTCCCCATTCAAGCAGCAGTATGAGTATATAATAGACAAACAGATAAGTAGATAAAATGTTTTATTAATGTGAAAATGGGTGAAATTCCCTTTGGCCTGCTCCCAGAGGGTGCTGATGTCCAGGCTGGGAGCAGGGGAATGCTCTGGCTAACTGAAGCCACGTGCTGGGACATGTCCTGGCTGTGTTCCCACAGCTCTGGGACCTGACATCCCTCCAAAATGCTCCTGAGGCCGTAGTCCAGCAGGTCCAGGTGGCAGGTGCACAGCTGGGCTGGGATGCTCCCCTGTGTCCATCGATGGAGGCAAATCTGTTCCATGCTCAGCTTTCAAAGGTGGTTTAATAATAAACATTGAAATGCCAACTGACCTACAATGGGACAAAAAAAAACAAACAAAAACATTTGTGACATCAAGCACCTTCACATGAAATAATTCAAGTGAACCTGGAGCAGATTTTAAGCATAAGGAGGTCCCTGGGTGGTGAAGGTGGAGATGCACACCTTGGAAAGGTCAGGCAGCTGCTGAAACCTCCACATGCTCCCATTTCTGACAAAAACGAGGTGGAGGCAAAGGCAGCTCCAGAGCCAGCCTGAGGAGGAAGAGGGGACTGTGCCAGTCAAAAGAGAGGAAATATTTCTATTTCTGAAAGTGCTGAAAGGCACCAGCAGTCAGGAGGAGCAGGTGAACGAGTGCTTCGCCTCTGAATTTGCACATGTTTTTTCAAACTTCCCAAATTTCTCCAGTCTCAAGATGCTTCCTGCAAGTTTCTGTCATCTCCTGCCTGGTTTAGCTTTTTCTGGCCTTTATGGAAGCACAGGAGCAAAGCCAGAGGAGTTGAACCCAGTTTAATGGTTGAATAGTTTTTATCCTGCTCTGGAACATGGAGCAGAGATCGTTTTCATTTGTTTATTGTTTCAGCACTGGGCAAATACAAATGTTTCTCTTGCATCCGAGGATATTTTTAATACTGCTTTTTAGATGTTGTTTTGTTTTGCTTGAAACTCCAAATGTATTCTTCCCAGAATTTCTAAGCTCATTCTTTTAATTTTTTTTTCTGAGGGTATCCTGTCAGTTTTTAAATACAGGCTTTTCATGTTGCCAGTGAATTGCTTTGATCTGCAGATGAGAAGTGATGAGGTGCAGTTTCCTCAGTGCTGAACTTTGCCAAGAGTTCTGAGTGTGCCTCTGACGGATCCGAAAAGCGGGAAAAGAAAATTTCTGACTGGACTTTCCAAAGCAAAATCTTTTCCCATTGTCTGAAAGCAAAATGCCCAGAACAATTCTTCTGTGGTTTGGTGGGATGAAAATGAATGGAGGAAAAAAGAACACAAACACAGTTTGATGGATGTTTTCTTTGTTTTATTTATGGAGTAATAGCTGGGAAATAAACTCATATTACTCTCTCTCTGTGTGCCACATCTTCCTCTATTATCATGGGAGCTGCCAAGGTAGGAGCACAGAGGGATAGCTGGGGGAAAAACTTGCCCTGAAGTGGTCTTTAAAAATGAATCCTGAGAAGGACAATATCCAGTGATGCTGCAGGACTGGAAAATAATCCTGGCTGGGCTGGAGGAGGTCTCCAGTCCATCCCTCTTCAGCATCTCCAGACTGCTCAGGGCTTTCCCTCAGTGGGTGTGGAAATCCCCAGGGATGAGGAAGGCTCAGCCCTCCTAGGAAAGACATTTCTCCTGAAAATCCAGAGTTTTGGTGCCTCTCAGTGCCTAAGTTCAGGAAACATAAACATCCCTTGGGGGGAAATGGGCTATTTTGGGCAATTCATGCCAAATTACCCAGTGGGTGGTTGGAATAGGCAGCCCAAGATTATTCCCACAAACACCACAGTTCCTTCAGATTCGGATGAGTGACTCTTTTTAGCTTAACTGCTACTTGAATTCTGCAGCATATTCCAGGGAATAAGTAAATAAAACACCATTCATGCCACGGGATCAGCACACTAATTTATGGCCAGATCTGAAGCCTTTTCCCAAGGCAAAATACAATTAAAGCCAGGCAGAACTTGACCCGAGTGAGCACTTCAGCATTTGATCTGTGAATTTGACTTTTCTGCATTTTTATTATTTTTATACAGTAGTAAAAGTCTTTCTCCTGCTGGATATTTTACATTGTGCTGGATATTGAATTCCTTGCAGCAAAGGCCTCACCTCTTGAAACCTAATCTTATATAACATGCTGTCTAAAGAACTTAATACTTATTGGAATAACAAGTTTAAAAATATATATTTTTAAAGCCTATCCATGACATTTTGTTAACCTGGTTCTAACAGTGGTCCAGCAGGAACAGCAGAGGATGAAAAGCGAGGAACAGGCTGAGATCTAATCTGACCCAACTCATTGATTCCCTCCCTGACCTTGGGTAAGCCTTTTGACCTGCCTGGGCCTCAGTCAACTCAGCTGGAAAATTGGGTAAAGAGTGGAGCCTGTTAGAAAACCATCTTCAATTTGAACAAAGATTTCCCGGAGACCCAAAAAAAGGGAGTGGAGTCATTCCATACAGACATAATTGATTGTGCACTGCTCAAGAATAACATCCTGAGCTGTGGGATACCACGGATGACATCTCATTCGTCCTGCCGTGGCTGGGTGGTCTCTGGGTCCACTTTTCCTGTCTCCAGAGCTGTATTTTCCCTCTCCCAGCATTACTCTGGCTGTGCCTGCCCTCGGTGGGAATGTGGCTCAAACATTGCATCAGCCTAAGAAGGTGGTGGGGAGGAATTATTATTCCTGCTTGGATTGGAGTTACTGAGGTAAATTATTATCCCCAGGATTTAGCGTGATCTGGACTGGTATCACCTGCCATTGTGTCACTAACACATGAAACTGAAACCAGGGATTTACTCAGAATCCATAGAATCATGGAATGGTTTGGGTTGGAAAGGACTTTAAAGCCCATCCAGTGCCCCCCCTGCCATGGCAAGGACACCTCCCACTGTCCCAGCTGCTCCAGCCCCAATGTCCAACCTGGTCTTGGGCACTGCCAGGGATCCAGGGGCAGCCACAGCTGCTCAGGGCACCCTATGCCAAGGCCTGCCCACCCTCTGCAGTTCTTCTGAGGCTTTCCAGAGTACCCTGGCTCTCCCAAGCTAGGATTCCTGCCACTAACCTGCCATTGCCAAGAGGAAGGTCCAGCTGCAATCCCAATGCGAAGCTCAAGCAGGATCCATTTCCAACCAGGATCGATCAGCTTTGCCCACATTCCCCCTTCCTGAGTGGAGCTGCTCATCCCAGCCTGTGCTGGAAGCCCCTCAGAGGGCTGGGAGCCGGGAGAGCCGAGCCAAGGGCACTCCATGGCATGTGGCAATCCAAGGGCACTCCATGGCATGTGGCAATCCAAGGGCACTCCGGGCTGTGTGGCGAGCCAAGGGCACTCCGGGCTGTGTGGCGAGCCAAGGGCACTCTGGCATGTGGTAAACCAAGGGCACTCCATGGCATGCGGAGAACCAAGGGCACTCTGTGGTATTTTGTGAGCCAAGGGCACTCCATGGCATGTGGAAAACCAAGGGCACTGCATGGCATGTGGAAAACCAAGGGCACTCCATGGCATGTGGAGAACCAAGGGCACTCCGTGCCATGTGGAAAACCAAGGGCACTTTGTGGCATATGGCAATCCAAGGGCACTCCGTGGTATTTTGTGAGCCAAGGGCATTCCATGGCATGTGGAGATCTAAGGGCACTCCATGGCATGTGGAGAGCCAAGGACACTCTGTGCCATGTGGAAAACCAAGGGCACTTTGTGGCATGTGGCAATCCAAGGGCACTCTGTGCCATGTGGCAATCCAAGGGCACTCCGTGGCGTGTGGCAATCCAAGGACACTCCGTGCCACGTGGCAATCCAAGGGCACTCTATGCCATGTGGCAATCCAAGGTCACTCTGTGGCATGTGGCAATCCAAGGGCACTCTGCCATGTGGGAATCCAAGGGCACTCCATGGCATATGGCAATCCAAGGGCACTCTGTGCCATGTGGCAATCCAAGGGCACTCTGCCATGTGGCAATCCAAGGGCACTCCATGCCATGTGGCAATCCAAGGGCACTCTGTGCCATGTGGCAATCCAAGGGCACTCCGTGGCGTGTGGCACGCGGGGCTGGCGGCGGCTCCCGGCGCTCCCGGCGCTCCCGGCTCTGGCACTGTTTGTCCTGGGCCAAGGCCAGCTCCTCTGCCTGTGCCAGCGTGTTTCAGCCATCCCGGACTCGCTAATCTGTTCTCCGTGACCCACGCTGGAAAAATGACCGTTTCCTTTCCCCAATTCCCACGTCTGCGATTTGTTTTGCTCCCTTTGCCTTTGCCGAGATTTGGGAAGGAGTTCAGGAATGCGGAGCGCTGCTCAAACCCGGGCTGACCTCAGAGCCTGAGTGGCATTTCTCTGGCAGGCCCTGGGGGTAAATAGTGAAGGGGAAACGGGCATGTTTCTTCTCTTCCACATGTGTATTCCTAGATGTTTTTAAAGAAAAACAATGATTTTGCTCTAAAATGTTACCGAGAGTAGAAGGGACCTGGTTTTTCCAATGGAAACCAGTAAATCCTGCCCTGCCTGTTAATTGGATGTCGTTATGCTTCCATGAAATGGTTTAAACTTTAACATTAATATTAGGTGCAAACACCTCAAAAAAAGTCTCTCCTGCTAGTCCAAATGAAATTACTATGTGAGAATGACATTTATGTTGGAATAAAATCATCACTGTGCCTCATATAACATAATATAGCTATATATTTTGCATCACAAAAAAAAAAAAAATTAAAAATACCAGGCTCTGCTCTCTTTAAAAGTGCAGGCACAGAGAAATAAGAATTTTTCTTGAAAGTGTTCAGTACTTTTAATGGACTATTCTGAAAACACGTATTTCATTTTGAAAGCATATTTAGCGAGGAAATTTGAAAAGCAGCGAGCACAAACACAGTGTGAAAGAAAAATGCAGTCAGAATTTTCAGAAAAATACAAAATATTACAGTTTGAGAGAGGATGGAGGATGTGCAATGACCAAGAATTCATCCTTTCACACCCCCCTCTTTTATTTTCCAAAGAGAAAAGGACTTGATCAACTTCCCTAAATTTCCCTGTGATCCCTTTTAATTGGAAATAAGTGATTGCAACATTTTTAAGGCCTATATAGATATATCTGCACCCATGAAATAAAGAACAGTAAAAACAACCACCCCTTGGGAGAGATAAACTAGAGGAAGATCAAAGGGAGACTTAACCAACAGAATTACTGTCCACGAAGATGCTTCCCTGCCTTTTTTTTGTAGCAATTCCATGGAAATTTCTGGTGTTAAAATAGAAACTAGAGTTAAAACTGGGATCTAGGTCTGCTGCTCCGTATTCCTCTGGGCTTACAAGGCTAAGCAGAAGTAGAGGAATTACCCACAAATATTTGGTGGGTTTTATATCAAGAGCCTAAAATAGCTGGGTACTTACGGAATTAAAGGGAAGGGAATTTGAAAAGAGCTCGTTTACATCGCTGCGATGCAGCTTTTTAGATTAATGGCCAAGACTGAGGAGCTGCATTTTTGTGCCTTTGGAGCCACGGGATCCTGCTGGGAATGGGGAGGTGATGTAGGAGGAAGTATCAAGGTTTGTGTGCTCTGCCCTGGCCGGTGACAAGTGACATCTCCTGCCCTGTCCTCTCCTCTAAGTGCCACATGCTCCATCAGAAGCCCGCAGACAATTCTGAAAGCTTTCAGTTATTCATATTTAATCTGCTGCTATCACCCCCGTGTTCCTTTCTTTGCTCTTGCTTCTGGCCAGATTTCCTCCCTCCATCGAGCACCTTTGTTTAAGATTATTTCCCCCCAGATAGATCAGGCTGCATTTTTTTGAGTTCAGTGTCATTTGTCACCACTCAGAGAGTGACTCTGCTTTGATGGCCGGGGCCATCCACTCTGGCTGTTGTGGGAGCAGAGTCAGAGAGGAAAAGTGCCGTGAGCTCACCCGGCTGTGGCGGCGGAGCCGTGGGGGGATCTTGGGGCAGCTCTTTGGCTCTGAGCCCCCTGTTTGCTCCACAGGCTGATAAGGGTCTCTTTCATGTGCAGGAGCCATCGGGAGAGGAAAATCCAACGCTCTGGTGGAATGACTCCACCATTGTGACTGGGAGACCCTGCACAGCATCAGCTGATAGTGCCTGTCTGTGCTTCAAAGAGCTGCGACGGTGGCAGCACGGCTCAGGGCTCGTGGCCTTGTCTGGAGCCCTCTGTCCATCCTCAGCCAAGCACCACATGGGCTCAGAGTGCTTGAAATACAGGAATTTTGGTATAATGCTTAAATACAGAGCTGTTTTGTGCAGAGTCAAAGGCAGGAATATAGCTAGAAAGTGATCAAAAGTCCATTTTTTTGGTAGAAAAGAAATACAAGTAGTTAAACTAGGGGGGTAAATATTTTCTCACTGAAGTCAGCACACAGGTCCTTTGATTTTTATAGAATCCTAGAATGGTTAGAGTTGGAAAGGACCTTAAAGCTGATCTGGTTCTACCCCTTGCCATGGGCAGGGATACCCTGCACTGTCCCAGGCTGCTTCAATCCCCAATGTCCAACCTGGCCTGGGCACTGCCAGGGATCCAGGGCAGCCACAGCTGTGCCAGGGCCTCCTCCCCTCCCAGGGAGCAATTCCTAATTCCTAATATCCCATCCCTGGCAGTAGGAAACCATTTCCCCTTGTCCAACCACTCCATCCCTTGTCCCCAGTCCCTTTCCAGCCCTCTGGGATCTTCTTTTTGCTCTGGAAAGGACTCTGAGATCTCCCTGGAGCCTTCCTTTCTTCATGGGAACACCTCCAGCTCTCCCAGCATGGCTTCACAGAACAGGTGAAGAGAAAATCTGTGTTATTTTTATTTGTAATTGATGCAGTTTGTGGTGACAAAGTTTCTGGATGGAAGGAAGTTGTACATCCCAATTTTCTTCAACTTCTTGCTGTCCCGACATTTAACTACCTGTTGGTTTTTTCCTCCTGCTGGGACACTTGTCTGGGCATGTCAAAGCACCCTAACTGCAATAAGGTCTTGATGATGCCCAGTTAGACTAAAACCAGTGATTTTTGTAGATGCTTTTGTTGTTTCTTTTTGAGATGTGAGTGGGGTATTGTTCCTTTCAAAATATGGCTGGAGATTCATCAGTGAGAATGTCCCTTTATTAGCAGGAGCAAAGAGGATAAAGAGCAGGTAGCTCTGTTAGCATAACTATAACCAAAGCAAAAGACAAAAACAGAGCAAAAATACATTTAAATTCTTTAGTCTCATCAGACTGACTGTCTTCCAGCTTATGAACTAATTGAGGGGAGAATGGAAGCATAAAAGCACTTCTTGTTCGAGTTAGAGAAGTAATTAATTGATCAGATGTTGTTTCTTCAGCAATTACGTGATATTCCCCTGTTAACCAATTGAAATTTTTGGTGTCAGTATCAACATCCAACATCTCTCTGTTTTCCACAGTAGATGGATGAGGTTCTTTTCCTTCTCCAAGGGACCTGTGGCTGGTTTTGACCCAGGCTTTCCAGGAGTGTCACGGATGCCAAAGAACTCTGCAGGCTGGAGACTTTTCCATAATTAAAATCGGTGCAAAATCAAGGGAGATCTTCATCCCACTCTTTGTATTCCTATAAAATCTGTTGCCATGGGAGCTGGCATTGAATAGCAAGGTAGTGGAAATCCAGAGTGTTACATTACGTTTGCCCTGTAGCCACAGGAGGGTCCCTTAAAATAAAGTCGCCTTTTATCTTTGCTTTCTGAATAAACATAAAACTAGATTTTTAGTGCAAAATCCTGATTTCAAGGTTATTGATGCCAGACTAAATTAATACAGTCTGTGCCATAGCATACAAAATCCCCAGCAAAGCCAGGGATACTCCTGTCTTTTGAAAGCTTGACATTTGTTTTTCATAATGAACTTAAAGGTCACCAGCTACAGATGAATCAGGATATCTGCTCGAGTTTACATTTACATGCATTTTATTTTATTCCCATGTGCACTTTTTATGAGATCCATCACTGGAATAAAACTGTAGCGCTCTCTTATTATCCAGCTTTGATGGTCTAGAAGAGTTATCAACCTGCTGCCTTTAGGAACCACTGCTGTTCTGGCTGGGATGGGCAGAGGAATGGTTGCCCTCATTCCTGACCATCACCACTGATTCCACCTCTAAATATGAAATTAAAAAGTGTCTCTCTGTCCCCAGTCCATAACTTCTCGTGTCCTGACGCCCTGCTCAATCCCTGGAATGATGGCAACCCCGTCTGAGTTAGTGAAAAATGCTTTGTGTGTATTGATGCTTCTTTAATTCCCATTTTATTTCTGCAGGAGAAGCTGTAATTAATCAAACCCCAACTTCCAGGGATTCAAAATGCCTCATCCAGCCCTAGAATGGATGTGTCCCATCTCTTCTGCATATGAATTTTTGTTTCTGCTCAGCCTAGCAAGTGACCTGTATTGCTGCACGGATTTTTTTGAAACCAAATAACATTTTATACTTTTGCCAAAATACCTGTGGAGCTGACAGAGCATGATGCATTCATTTTCCTTGATTTTGTAGTGAGGGAAAAGGCTAGCATGAATAATTCAAAAATAATGCTGAGACTGTTAAGATTTAGTACTGGAGAGGTCATCACAGTTGGGAGAATGAGCTAGGAGACTATTACTATTCCACGATCTTTGAATCTCAAGGTGACATCATTATTATTTCTCTATATCTATAATGTGGTGCTGCAACCAACTCATTGCAGTGTTTCTC
Organism: Lonchura striata; assembly: GCF_050655825.1. Taxonomy (NCBI): domain Eukaryota; kingdom Metazoa; phylum Chordata; class Aves; order Passeriformes; family Estrildidae; genus Lonchura; species Lonchura striata. The sequence goes on along the minus strand of NC_140708.1, from coordinate 39,664,694 downwards.
ATGTAGGGGAGAAAGATCAATTACATACAGACCTCAAAATGTGAACTATAAGCATAGTGTCCAATAAAACTGTCATTAACAGTCACCACAATTTTAACTGTGTGCTTCCAGGTCAAGCTGCTTTAAAAATGATAACTGACATTGAAAGGTTGAATAAAGAGCACCTGTTCTGAAGGGAGTGGGGCTGCACCCAAATAAGTTGTCATTAACAAATTGGCTAATTCCTTTTTTCAGCATTCAGCATTCCTCTCGTTGTTTCTGGTTGTACATCCATAGAGAACTTGGGGAAAAAAAGAAAATAAAATGCTGAGTTTTCCACATGACCAGCATCAGCAGTGGTTCTGGGGATGCAGAAGAAGCATCCCTGTGCAGTTTAATTTTATTTATTCCTGTCGTGGGTGAGAAAGTGAAAGATGTCACCCAAATGGAAGCTGTATTGTGGTGGAGCTTTAACTGTTACCTCACCTCTTGGTGTGCCTGTGGAGGCCTGAGTTATCCAAAATAAACACTCCCTCAGGACTACTGGGAGCAATGTATGCCAGGAAACAGCCGCCAGGACTTCAGAGGCGCCTTCCATTGGGCGAGCGCTGCCTTGTGTGTTTAATTAAACATCCCCTTCCCTTGGAGAATATCCCCCAAGACTGCAACTCTCCCAATAAACAGTTTTCCACATGTTTTGGTTTCTTTTCTGGTAATTTTCAGATGAGTCTGACAGATAAATAGGACAGCTTTCAACACAAAATTACAGAGGAGAAGGTGAGCCACCTGTTCGGAACACGAGGGCATTTGATGTAAGTACAGCTGAAATGTTTGTAAGAAATATGCTGCAACTCTTTGAGGCTGTGATTCCTCCTCTGGTTTTGAAGGAGCAAGCTGCTACCCTCTTCTCTTAGTTCTTCCCAGTTTCCCTGTGGGGTTTAGGCTTGCAGCACTGGGAGAGCTCCTCGCTCCCGGATAGCTGAGCACGGAGGTGGTGCAGGATGAGGAGCATCCCAGGGCTGTGCCTGCCTGGGCTCCAGCAGATCCTGCCCTTCTCAGTTCCAGCTTCCTGCCTGTTTTTTCCTCTCTTGGCTCCTTCACAGCCATGATCCATAGCCAGGAACACTCATAGTGCCTTACCAAAGCCAGGGAGCTTCAGCAGCTGCTCCAGAGGGTCTTCCCGGGATATTGATGGCTCTTGGATATCCAACAGCTCTTCCATGTTTAGAGAGGAGCCTTTATTTTCCTAAATTCTGATTTACCTCATTTCTATGAATTAGAGATTTTACCATGCAACCACAGACTGGTTGGGTGGGAAGGGATCTTAAATCCCATCCTGTCCCATACTCTGCCATGGGCAGGGATACCTTCTACTATCCCAGATTGCTCCAAGCCCCATCCAGCCTGGTCTTGAACACCTTATAAAAAAAAAAAAAATCATATGATGAAGAAACACAAAGGGCAAAGAGATGCAAATGTGTAAAAAGATAAGAGCCTTTGTTATTTTGCTTGCCAGGCTCTCTGGTGTGCACAGCTGGATGGAGAGGGCACTGTGGCAGGACCGTGGGCTCCAGCCTGCTGAACTAAAAGATTAAGAGGAGATTGGTCAGAGAAATCAAAATTATAAAGGCTGGGAGAGCCGTGATCCTGCAACAGGAAAAATAAAACAACTGTGAAACAATGTCTCTCTAATGGCTACAGGAAAATTAAGAGGGAGCAGCGCAGCAGCTTCCTGGGTATTGCATTTTTCCTGTTCAATCAAACATTTATTTTCATTTTTAGCTTTTGGAGGAAAGCCACATGACTTCAGCTGCACTTCACCCTCGTTATGCACCCTGAAGTGCCGGGATGTTGGTGTCAGGTTGTTGCACACTGTGGAGCTCCTCCTCTGCAGTGGTTAATCCAGCAGGGACTGACCCCTGGCCCTGCCCTGGGCTTCATTTGGGAGGGCCAGGAGATTGGAGCATCATCACCAACAGGAATGGGCTTGTTGGACACCTAAGAACTGCAGATCACAGAATCATGGAGTGGTTTGGGATGGAAAGGACCCCAAATCCCACCCAGTGCCACCCTGCCAGGGCAGGGACACCTCCCACTGTCCCAGCTGCTCCAGCCCCAGTGCCCAGCCTGGCCTTGGGCACTGCCAGGGATCCAGGGGCAGCCACAGCTGCTCTGGGAATTCCATCCTGTGCCAGGGCTGCCCACCCTGCCAGGGAACAATTCCCAATTCCCAATCTCCCACCTAGCCCTGCCCCTGGCAGTGGGAGCCATTCCTGTCTCCTGTCCCTCATCCCTTGTCCCAGCCCCTCTGCAGCTCTCCTGGAGCCCCTCCAGGCCCTGGCAGGGCTCTGAGCTCTCCCTGGAGCTGCTCCTGCCCAGGTGAACCCCAGGTGTGCCAGGCTGGCTCCAGAGCAGAGGGGTTTCCATGAGAGGAGACAAAGGAACCAATTTTATGGCACAAACATTGAGATCTCTGGAGACTTCAGCTTGATTTTGTCCTTATCACAGCCCCTCTTGTTTTGGGGCCACCACACCACAGCAGCAGCTACATTTACTCTTAAATTTATATTCAGGTGCTATCCAAAATATGGGATTCTGCAGGTCAGGGGCCAATCCAAATGGATTACCTGCTCCAGGATTTTCAAACTTAATATTGCCCTGATCTGTGCTATAAGGAGCCTGGGAAAAGTTTTGCTGCAAGTTCTGCCTTTGAGATCACCTGAGGATTTCCTTTGGAGCCCACGTGCTCCCTGCATAGTGCTGGATTTTGCTTGCAAAGGCCATCTGGCTATGGGGGATCTTGTTTGAGATTTAAAAAGCATATTAATAATTTAATAATAATGAAATCTTGCTGAAAAAAAATGGTGGTTTTGCAGAACCAAGCAGGGAGGAAATCCTCTTTTTTTTCCAGAGTTTGGGTTTCATAATGTGTTTTGAAACAACACTGGAGTCCTTTCAGAAAAGGGAAGGTTATGGGGCACTGATCCCTAAACCAACCCCAAAAACACTGAAGCAAGTGTTTTGAATGGACTCTTTGTTCATCACTGTCCAAACTAGAAACTCCATCAATAAATAGTGAATTTGGAAAAGGTGTTGAAAAGCTGCAATAATGAGAAATTGCTTTTCCCATGGAGGACATTGTGTGCCCAGTGCCCGGTGAAGGATGGGATCCTGTTATCCCACCAGGAGAGAAGAGGAAAGTGGCAGAAAAGGCAAGGCTAAAGAGAGTCATTAAAACCTGTTTGTCATTAAAAAATAAAAGCACAAGTTCTTTGCTAGCACGGGGATGCAAAGTGCAGCGTTCAAGGAAATGTAAACACAACTGCAACTATTTCATTTCATGGGAGGTTTTTGTTGCTCTCCTATTAAATTTAATGGGTTGCCTCATGAGAAGCAGCTCATTAATATGAATATAAGGAGCACGTTTCAACCTGCAAACTAAACAACACAAAGATGGGTGATGTTGATTTTCCCTGGCCTTTTAAAAACATGAACTACAGCCGTGGAAGTAGCTGGAGCCTGGGGATAAAGCAGGGAAGTGGGAATCAGGGGCCTTGCTTCTCATCCCATTTTGTGTCAGATCCCTCTGATGTGAACCTGAGCAAATCAATTAAGTGCTGTTTGCTTTGGTTCCTGAACCAGGTTAAATCAACCAACACCGCGCTGCTTATTGGGAGGTAAATAATTGCAATTAATTACACTGGTCTCCATGAACATCACTGGAGTGGGGCCCCAGGGCGTGGGTTTGGGATGCTTTGGTGAGCTGGAGTCTGGCTGATCCAAAAGCTGATCCAAAATCTTCACAATGTCCTCCATGGGAAAAGCAACTTCTCATCATCGTAGCTTTTCAACACTTTTTCCAAATTCATTACCAATTGATGGAGTTTCTAGTTTGGACAGTGGTTGCATTTATTGGTGATGGCTCCAACCATGACCAGGGAATTTGGTGTTTTCTGTGTCTGGCAATGGACAAGGCTGAAAGGAACATTCCCACATCCTTGGTTCCCTTTGGAATGATGGACAAGAATCTTTCCTATGAGGCTGATGTTTTTAGGAGTTTGTTACATGAAAAAAAAAAAAAAAAAAAAAGCAGCAAACTTAACAGAATACCTTCAAAATGAAATTGAAAAATCAGACAGCAAACAGTCAGGAAGGGTCATATTTTTGACCCTCAAAATATATTAGTTATCCCATATTTATCAAATTAGGAATAATTTTCCAGAAGACCCTGGACTCCAAAGTCTCTCTTGTGATTGCACTATTTGGCCACAAGACTAAAGCTCATCTATGACTTTCAGGTGTTGTTTAGGGACTGGTACATCAAGAAACTTCAATTGTGTTCCTTTATTTATCACTTATTCATCAGCAAAATTCCTTATGATAGTTTTAAATTCATAAGTAGATGTGGAGTTTGTCTTAAACCCTGATAGAGGAGTTTATACATGGAGGGGGAATTTGAGGCATGGGAGATTTCACAAAAAAAAATTAATTTATTTTTTTCATATAAAAAGATGCCATAAAGTAAATGTTATGAATGGAAAATGCCAAAAAATCAGGCTTTAGTCCTGCAGTGGGATAGGATCTGCTACATTGCTGAAAAGCATTGCTTAATTCAGAGTTCCTTCAGCATGAGCCCTCCAAGGTGGGAATTTACCCCAGAGTTGTCCCTCTCCACTCCTGCTGGGAGCTTATCTCCTTGATGCCTCCAAGGTCTGTCCAGGTGTTGGAAAACACATAAAAGCAGCCTGCTGGAAATGAAAAGAAGCCACAAAAAATGTTATTAAAAAAAAAAAAAGTCCCCATCTTATTGTAATTGCAAAAAGTTGAAGGAAGATACAATTAATATAAAACTGACAACTGTCATAGACACAGCATTTTTTGATAATTCTTTCTCAAAATATTTAAAATGAGGGCTTTATTCTGGCCTTATATTTTGTGATCTGGTTCTGCTTCTCAGGAAATGGGGAATTACACTCAGTACTGGGAATCCCAGAAAATCCGTTCTGCCTATCACCAGTCCAGAATTTGAGTTTTTTCTTCTTTCTTTTGTTCTGTGGAGGAGCTGCCATCCTGCTGAGAGCAGGAGACTTCTGGGATGAATTCACCCCATCCCTGTCTCCAGTCCAGCCCAGGGAATCTCCAGACCCAAACCATGACCCACAAGCCCCCATCAGCAGTTGATGTTGGTTTGTACTGGGAAGGAAGACTGGAAAACTCTTGCCTTGTGTGGCAGCCTTGGGATGGATCCCAATAACGTGAAAAATTTAATAATAGAAATAATAAATAATCAAGTTCATGATAAGTCCATAAAACTTTCAATAATAATTAAACTTTTAGCATAAAGCACATAAAAGTTACTTTGAAAAACTCAGACCTGATCCTCAACTTTCACAAGGAAAGAAGTGTGAAACATTCTACTTTTTTTTATTTTGTTGTGGTTTTGCTCCATTGCGCATACTCAGGAGACCTCTTTATTTCAAATTTAAAATAGTCCATGAAAATCTGTATTGACGTAATAGCTTATTAGGCTACAAGCAAAATATTCCCAGAACTAATTTTTAATTAATATAGTTCACTGAAAACTTATAAAAGATTCATACATAATATGATAAAAGAAATAAACATCCTCAATACCATGTTAAGTTTCTTTTCTTTGTCAAACATTGGATTTTTTCCTCTGCTACCAGCACAATAAAACCTGCTCTTACAAAATTGACTTGTCTTTGGCAGCTCTGTCAGATGTGATATTTTCTGCTCCATAAAGTAGTGCTTGTTAATCAGACTCAGATTCTGAACCCTCCCCTCACTTTGGGCACTGCCTTTCATAAACAGCTTTGTATTTTTAATCCAGAATCTCCCTGGAGCCACTGTCCCCCCGAAATGCTGCTGGAAATCCCCTCCCTGACCTCCAGGAGTTTTGTGTCACCCATAAAAACAGGTTGGGACACCTGGGGGTGCCCACCTGGAGAGGAGCAGCTCCAGGGAGAGCTCAGAGCCCTTCCAGGGGCTGGAGGGGCTCCAGGAGAGCTGCAGAGGGACTGGGGACAAGGGATGAGGGACAGGACACAGGGAATGGCTTTAAGCTGACAGTGGGGAGATTTAGATGGGATTTTGGGAATTGGGAATTGTTCCCTGGGATGGAATTCCCAGAGCAGCTGTGGCTGCCCCTGGATCCCTGGCAGTGCCCAAGGCCAGGCTGGACACTGGGGCTGGAGCAGCTGGGACAGTGGGAGGTGTCCCTGCCATGGCAGGGGGGCATTGGGTGGGATCTGGGGTCCCTTCCACCCCAAACCATTGCCTTGTTTTAGGATTTTTAAGTGACAGGATTTTCCCAGAGCTGATCTCATCTCTCTGCAGTCCCAGCAAGGTGAGACACCGAGTCCAGCCCCCCTCGGTGGGTTCCCTCTGCAGGCAGGGGCAAGTTGCCATCTCCAGGGATGGTTTTTGGCCCTGGTAAAGGAAGGTCCATGCCAGGAAGGTGCCTTAACCCAGGTGCCTCCTGAAGGGATGGTCCCACCTGCAGGGGCTGACCCCACAGAATTTTCACCACCAGAAGGCACAGAGAGAGCTCCTCTGAGGATTGTGAAGCTCTGCTCTGAGCCTTGCCAGCAAAGATGAGCTTCTGTGACCTGTTTGGCACAATACACTTGATTTTTGCCCTAAAAAATCATCTGTTTAATGGATGTTATCTGATATTGAACACTGGGCTCTGAGGAACCCTTTCCTCCTCGCGTTCTTCTGTATCCCAAATTCCTCTCAGACACAAATCATTTCACTTTGAGTCCCTCTAATTTCAGCCTGTGCACCGTTCCCTTTTGCATCAGACGTTTCCACTGTGGAATTCGATACAAAAATTAATCTGTATTAACAGATTTAATAATTTAATGTGTTAATCTGTAAAAGCTCCATAAAATCTGGGAGCTCTTGGTCGTGGGGAAGGAGGGATGGGTGGGACTGCCTGGGTGGGACTGACCACAGCTGGGGCGTCCAGTCCCAGGGTGGAGGCTTTACTCTTCATCCTTCCTCGTTTGGGCAAGGACAGGGCAGGACTTTCTCTGGAAGGATGACAACCTGGATCCACATTTCCTGCCCTGTTATTCCCAGTAGCTGCAGTTCCCCCTGCAAGGGCTCCAAACCGAAGTTTGTCACGCGTCTCTTGAAGTGATGACAATGGGAGCTGTGGATTTTTATGTGGCTCTAATCAAACCTTGCTGGTTTTGTTTGGAGGAGAGGCACTCGCATTCCCACCAAAACTGTTCTGCTAAGCTCCAGCATCATGACACTCCCCGGGGCAGAAGGGGATTTGGGATCTGAGCTCCCTGTGCTGGTGCTCCTGACCAAGGGCAGAAGCTCCTGCTGGTGGACAAAGGAGAGAAAAAAGAGAGACAAAAGGGATTTATGTTTTTATAATTTTTAACAAAAACATTAAGAAATAGAGACTGAATAACAGCAGCCCCAAGGGTGGGCTGAGAGGTCTCTTACCTCTACCTGCAGAGCCATCTCCAGGTGCCAGAGAACCTTCCATTCATGCCTCAAGAACTGCCCAAATCACTAAATTCTGTGTCAGAAAGAACTCAACTATTTCACTGGAGATCTGATCCATTAAAATCTCCTTGCAAATGCTGTCCAGTGTGTCATTTGTCATCTCAACAGTGTATCCACTGAAGGGGGGAGGTGAAAATCTTGACCATCTTCTGGAAAATCTTTCCTAATTAATCCAATTGAGTACCTTAGTCTGAATCAGGATAACACTATGTATTTAATAGGATTTAACCCTGTGAATTCTTGATATCCATAGCTCCTATGTGGCTTTAATGTACTCAGCATTTTCCAGGATTAGGTGTTAAGGGCTTGATCCCAAAACGTTTAAAATCAATAGGTGTTTTCCTTTGACTTCAGTGGGCTTTGCTTCAGCCTCTAAATATCAGTCAACATTTTCTGATCTGAGCACAGAAAAATACTTTTCAATCGCAGTTCCAAAACTCTTATTACTTATTTTGCACCACATAACTTCTTAACTCTGTGTGGATTTGAATAGGGAAATATTAACCAAAACAATAATGATATTATTAGCTGAAGTTTTAGCTTTTAAACTCAATAAAAAGTACCACTGGGTATTCTGTAATGTTATAGAAGAAGAATGATTAATTTAAGGTTCAGGTGCAAGACAAGGTCAGGAAAGAATTGTTACTGTATACAGTGAGCATTTCAAGATGAATTTGTAGTTTGAAGTATCATTTTATGATGCATTTTCTGTTTTGTTATCAGGGGAAGTATGATGGGTGACATACGAGTGATCACAGTGTTTTGGTGCAATGTTCTGTGATGGGCTTTTCATAAAAATTAGCTGACAATGTCATGAGTATACAAGTAAATTTATAGCTTTCATACTGGACTGCCATTCCCAGAGCTATTTCCAATCACTTGGGCTTTTTATTAAGTTTATTTTTCTTTTATTGTTCAGTGGAGTGTAAGCAGTGAGATTACAAATAAATGTAAGTTGCAGCGGGTATGAAGTCAGGCTTGCAGAATTAGGGAAGATGTGAGCAGAGAGAGCAGAAATTAATTTGAATCCTGGGGAAGGGAGACCCCTGGCATCATGTGGAGTCAGAGCCTGCTGTGCCCTCCTGCCACAGGTACCACCAAACAAACTCTCAATGGTGTTTCCAACATCCTGACCACTTTGTCCCCCTTTTTTGCCTGTCTTTGTTGCCCAGTTTTCTCTCCACACTCTTTCTACTCTCACTCCAGCACTTTCTTGCAGCAAAACAGCCCCAACAAGTGAAGGGTGATGAAGTTTCTCATTTTAGCATCATTCTCAGAATATCCCTGGCATGGAACCTTCATCATTTATTTCCCTCTCCTTTTTCTCCCCTCAAACAGTGAATACTTTATCATTTTGGTTAATATCCTGACCAGCAGAGCAGAAAATCAGACTCATAGCTTTTAATGACATATTTTCAACTGCAAGTTAGTAAAAAAAAAAATCATTTTTATGTGGTTCTCCAATACTTATACAGACTAGGAGAAACATAATTAAAATTTGTGTTCCTTCTTTGTTATTACTGCTCTGGACTCCACTTAAACTGGATGCTGTTTGTCTGGGCAATCAGACAATAGCTGGAATCCAAAAGCAAATCGATTTGCTGTGTGGCTTGTGCTATTACTTAAGTTATAAATAAAATGATTTTTCCCAGATGGCTCCCTGATGGCCCTGCACTCTTCCTGGTACCAGCCCCAGCTTTTCATCCCTGCTGCATCTCCCTGCTGCATTCCCAGGCTGCTGCCACCTCCCTTCTCCCTCCGTGCTCCTCCTGTCCTCCCCCAAACAGCCAAAATCTGTGCCTGGAGTGAAGCTGGAGCTGGGCAGGACTGGGAGGAGATTTCCTGGAATCCCAAGGTGAACACTGAATTCCTCCCGAGGCCAGGCCTTGCCAGAGAAGATGCAAAACCTGGCTTAGCTTTGGAGGACCAGCATCAAACTCTACAGAGAGGAGTTGAGTTGAGTTGAGTTGAGTTGAGTTGAGTTGAGTTGAGCTGAGTTGAGTAGAGTTGAGTTGAGCTGAGTTCAGTTGAGTTGAGTTAAGTTGAGCTGAGCTGAGTTCAGTTGAGCTGAGTTGAGCTGAGTTGAGCTGAGTTGAGCTGAGTTCAGTTGAGTTGAGTTAAGTTGAGCTGAGCTGAGTTGAGTTGACCTGAGTTGAGCTGAGTTGAGCTGAGTTGAGCTGAGTTCAGTTGAGTTGAGTTAAGTTGAGCTGAGCTGAGTTCAGTTGAGCTGAGTTGAGCTGAGTTGAGCTGAGTTCAGTTGAGTTGAGCTGAGCTGAGTTGGGAAGGGATTCCAAGGTTTCAGGCTCCACCCTGAGGGCAGTGCCAGGTTTTCCCCTTTCTCTGTGCCAGGAGATGCCCAGCCCTCATGCCTTCCTTGTCCCTCTCTCTGATGAATAAATCCATTAGTGCCACTGGTGAAGAATGAAGTGACATTTCAGGTGGCCAAGTTGGCCTCCTAATTAATTTTTCTAGAGAAAATATTCTGAAACAGAAAATCTTAACTTTTCTCAAGGTTGTGCTTCATGGGCAAGTTCTCCTTACAAAAATGTGGCCAGGGCACCACTGCAAACTAAAAATACAGATCTGAGAGCATATAACACACTGACCCAAGCTTTGCTTTCATTTTGCCTTTTCAAGATGACTAAAATTGTTAATCCTACATGTTATATTTTTGGGGTTTTTTAACAAAACAGGGAAAATGTTCCCGGTAATCAGGCAATGTTCGTAATGGGAGGAAAACAAGTATATTGGAAAAATGGTGGGTCTAAAAATAAATATTTTTCCATGAACACACAAGAACTATATTGAGAATTACAGGGGAAAAAAAATCAATAAAAAGTAGTATATAATAGCCATAGAGTTCAAACAAAGTGCATTCATTCCCTAGTCCCTAGGAGGACCCCTGATATATATGTGCAAAACTTAATGAAAATCAGACTTTGTCGTGTCATCAAAAATAGCAAAGCAGTTGGCTGTTTTCCCTGCATTTTGGCTACTCCTTGCTCCATAAATATAGCACCTATTTAAAGGACCAAGCCTTGTTCCCATTAAAGTTGCAAACCTCAGACAAACTTTGGCACAGGTTTAGGGGCCCTGATATTTGCGTGGAGCGTGGTGGGGCGCTCAGTGGGGAGCTGAGTGTCCCACGGGGGTGCAGGTTTGGTGGGATCATCTGGGTGGTCAGACACAGGGAGAACCCCTGATGGGATCCTGGGGTGTCAAAATCATACAACCCCAGAATGGTTTTGGTTAAAAGGGACCTTAAATCCCATCTATTTCCACCTCAGCCATGGCAGGGACCCCTCCCACTGTCCCAGCTGCTCCAGCCCCAGTGTCCAGCCTGGCCCTGGGCACTGCCAGGGATCCAGGGGTGCCACAGCTGCTCTGGGAATTCCATCCCCACCCTCCAAGGGAGCAATTCCTTCCCAACATCTCATCCAGACCTCTTCTGTGTCAGTAGGAAGCCATTCCCTGTGTCCAGTCCATCAATTCCTTGTCCCAAGTCCCTCTCCAGTTCTCTGGAGCCTCTCAAAGGCAGTGGCTGGATCTTCTCTGTAGGCTGGCTTTCAGCCATGCCTGTGGCTCTCGTTTCTGTGAACACTCACCCAGCCAAGTGTATTTTATAGCAATGTCTGTGGTTTGGTGGAGGAACCAACTTGGACTTATTTTTGGATTTAAATGCAGGAGGATGTTCTGCTGTACTTCCACTGTGTGCCCAGGGATTGTCCTCCTGATCCCAGCTGTTCAGGGGAGATGTGGTGCATGGCCCTGCCCAAAGCTCCCTGTTGGGACTGGAGCAGAGAAATTATGTGCCTCAGTCATCCAGGAAGTATTTGATTAATTTTTTTTTTCTGCATATTATGCGATCACAGTATTTTTTAAGGATCTGGGCACTTTTTTTCACATGAAAATTGAATCAACCCTGTTTCTTTCTCCCCACTGACACCAAATGTCCCTCAACCTGCAACTGAACAATTTTAGGGCAGTCAAAGAAAATCTAATCCTGAGCTCATTCCTGTTTGATGAAATTTCAGCTATGAGACCCCAAGCCAAGGCCAGTTGAAGACAATGGGAGCATTTCTGTTTGTTTCCATGGGTTTTGTCAACTTTTGTTCATGCCAGAGGCCCATCACGAGTGTTGCAACTGGGAATTTGTCCATAGGAGCCTCTGCTCTGCTTCACTTAAAAAAAAAAAAAATCCAAACCAACCATTTTTATTTTGCTCATGGAAAGAGCACGGGAAAGGATGAGAATGGAGACATCCAGTCTGGCTCAGAGCCAACACAGCCTGGCCAAGAGGCAAATTTCCTATAATTTAAAGATGTGCTACAAGAAAGAAAACCCATTGTTGTGCCAGGCTTTGCAACTTTGAAAGAAAGGGAAAAAAAAAAAAAAAAAAGGAAGAAAGAATAAAAAGGGACAAAAAGGGAAAAAAAGGAGAAAAGGTAGAAGAGGCATAAGGAAAAAGGAAGGGAAGGGAAGGGAAGGGAAGGGAAGGGAAGGGAAGGGAAGGGAACAATAACTCCTTAAATTAGTTTAAAATTAATTCCTAGAATTTTCTTTCCCAGAAGACAGCTGGCTCCTCCCTCCCACAGTCATTCCCATACAATGGCTGGCTCCAGGGCAGAAACCTTCAACAGCACTTTTGCAACTCCTCGGATGAGTAATCTTTACTTCTGCCCCACTCTCCTGAGTAAGGGATGCTTGAGTAAGAACTGGTTGAAGGGTCTGGCCTGCTGACAGCAGAGCAAGGCTGGGTTGAGCAATGCCTTTTCTAAGTGGTGCCAGCAGCTCCATAAACTTTGCTGGAATTTCTTCCACAGAGATTTTAGACATAGGCACAACAATCACCCTGGGCTCTGGGCACCCTGTACCAGTCAGTGTCTTACATTTTTATTTAAACACTTTCCTTCAAAATACAGCCAAATTAACTACATTTACATATTTTTATAAATTTATCAACTAGATGCAAAATATGGACATAATTGTGAGCTTGGTGAGGAAAAGGCACAACCTGCTAATAGACCTCATACTGGAAATCTTGGATTATCAAGCTTCCAGATTTCACTTTAAACTTGCCAAGTTTATAGATGGATAAGCAGGTATTTTAAATAACGTCTTCCTGGCTGCACTCCTCAGCTGATAACATTTAGAACTAAACAGTATCTGTAAGTATTTTCACCTTTCTGGAGTTTTTTAATAGGAATTAGTGAGGCTGAATCTCAGGAGACAGCTTTATTTTGTTAAACCTCTAAAGCATTTTGTTTCATGTTGAGTCTTTGGGAGCTCTAATATGTTTTGGGTGGGTAATGTTTCCATACATTACTACTCCATTCATAATCCATTACTTGGATAATTCCTCATTTGTGAGACCTGGAGAAATTATGGTATTCACAGGCATTTTTTGAATATTTATATAATGTCATAGCAGGGCTTAGGATATCAGTTGGCTGGAGACAAAGGCAGGATCCTCAGTTATTCTCATACTTAAGTACCAGTTTGATTCCTTGGCAAAAATGTAAATTACAACGTTGGAAGGCAAAGAATTATTGAACAAGGGGATTACATTGCAAAGCAGTTATTTCAACAGCTGCTGCCCATAAGAGGGGATCGGAATTTTTCAGGGATGCAATTTTCCTGTGCAGAACTCTGGTACAAAGTGAGAATAGCAGCACAATTAAAAGGACAAACATCCACGGGATTCCATGGGCTGTGCTGAGTGTGAGTTGTTCCTCCTTGGGCTGGGAGCTGCTCCCACGTGGAGCAGGAGATATTGGTAGGTTTAAGGAGAGCAAGAGATGTCGGTGAATTTAAGGGCAGCTCAGGCTGAGCAGCAGTTTGGGCTCTTCCACAGCCACAAGTTGGAGTGGTGCAGGTACAAAATCCCTGGAATTTCTCCTGGAGCTGTTATTCATGTGGTTCCAGCCTTCCCACTGCCATTTCTGACCGGGGAAGTTAATCTTGCTCCTACTTAAAGGCTTTATTTTCTGGCACAGGTGCTCCTGCCTTCCATCGCCGAGGACATCCGAGTGTAGCCGGGTGTGAACGGCTCCTGGGGCGGATCCCGGGATGATTCTGCAGGAAAGGCTAACAGCCCTAACCTGCACTTGGCCATTTCCATCTGAGCATACAAATGACGTTTTCAGAGCAGGGAAAACACGATTCATTTCACTCCTCAGAGGGGGAAGGCATGGAGGAGGACAGGTAAGTGAGTTGCCACCGATCACGCAGGGAACCAGGCTCAAAATCCAGAATAAATATGTCTCCTGAATCCAACCCCAGTTCCTGGGTAGGAGGTATTTTTCCCCGTCTCCTTCCTTTGCAGCAGGAGCTCTGTTGTGACAGTTACTAATGGATGGCAATCATCATGGATCTTACACCATTGTGCAGCACAACCAGGAGGTGTAACAACAAGGCTCCACTAAATAATCCATTTTGGCAACCTGACATCCGGGAGAAGTTTATTTTATGTAAATAACAGTTGATTTAGGTCTGAATCATTGCAGAGACTCCTCCTGGTTCCAGGACCTTTTGCCTGGGAGGGGAATTTCAGGAGGAACTGAGAGAGGGAAGTGCCCACACAAATGCGCAGATGGAATGTAACACAAACACCAATGTGGGATTTGAAAAGTCCAGTGTAGGAATAAATTTTCCACCTATAAATTGTGCTCTACTCACAGGTAAAAAAGATCTTCCCATAAAGCCAGGAAACAGTAAATAATCCCTAAATAATCCCTTGGAGCAATTGAAGACAGGCACAGAATTGTCCATTGTCTCATCCCAGAAAGGAGTTCCATCCTACATCAAGGTATTCCTTGGGACTACAGGTGTTTGGGAATCCTGGGAGGACCTGGGGTTTATCTGTGCTAGTTGGATCTAACACAAAGCAGTCTATAAAAAGGCTTTTGCAAACACTGGTGGGAATTAGTCTAATGCAGAGAAAATGTTGGAAATTATTTAAATTGCAGTGTAAGTATTTACTCTTCCTGGAATGAAATCACGGCATCCTTGTCTCTCCAAAGCCTCAGTGCCTTCTCTGGCAGCTTCCATTTGCCAGGAGTCATCAGAGGACTTGACTCTTGGCTTAACTTTAGTCACAGCCTTACTAACTCTGCTTAAAAATGGCCACTTTACTTAACTAAGTTGCTAAAGGATGTCCTGAATGCCTGTCCCAGTGTTCAGTCAAAATTAATGGTGCAAATCCATTGTTTTAAGGAATATGCCTTGGGTTCTTTGGTTCTTCCTGAGACATTTGAGCTGTTGCAGGGAACGTTTGTTTTGTTTTGTTTTTTGTTTTTTTTTTTTCTGTGGGGTTTGAATTTAAGCTGTTTTTATGGGAAGTGTGATGTTGCTTGCATCGATTTGGCAGCTGGGGAGACGGTGTTAGTGGGTGACCTTGAAAAATGTGATAAGTGGCAAGGGTGCTGAAAGGTTGAGGCACAAATGGGGTGGCTAAAAGCATATTTATTTCTAGCCTGTGCCAATGGAGAGGGGTGAAATCCATGGATCTCTTCTCCACAAGAAGAAGCTCCTCAGTAGCCATGGAGTACTTTCCACCACGTTCATCTCAGCTCTGCTGAGAAAATATTCACAGCTGTAACAAGGTTATGTGAAACCTGACAACAGAGAACCTCAAAGCCTAAACAGAAAAAATGAAGGGGAAATTTCCCAAGCGAGACCCGTAGCTGCTGCAGTTTGTGTGGAAAATGATCTAGAAGAGGGTTAAAACTAGAAAAAAACCTTGCATCAGTAAAATTGAAAACGCTAATTCTGCTCTGTGTGTAGCAGCTGCAGGTAAGTGTGGAAATTACCAAACATTTCCAATCCCTTTCTGCCTGAGATGGAGCAAACCCAGGGTGCAGATGGTTCCTGTAGCACTTGGGCATCCATAGAATGTTTCTGTTTGCCAGAATGAAGTGGAGATTTTGGTGATAATGATTTATTATTCTCAGCACAGTGATAATTTAGTGGTTTCCCCAGTAAATCAGCCTGGCCTCTTCAAAGAGAATTGGGAGGAGCAGTCCCTATCCCTGAAAAAATCCAGTTTGCTTGGGCAGGAGCATGGCTACTTAAGGATTTGCAGGAAAACAGAAAACACGGATAAAGAAGGAGTTTATAAAATATTATTGATGTTGTACAAGTTTGTATTGCATGAAACACACTGGGGTGCCTCTGAGCAGGCAGGGAGTGAATTTCTGGCTTTAGGCAGCAGTGGTGGGATGGCATCTCCTGGTGGATCCCAGCCAGCTAAAGGAAACAGGAAATCAGGGGACTCAGAGATGGATGCTGTAGGGAAACAAACAAAAAAAATAGGCTGGACAAGTCTTCTTGTGGCAGCATTTAAATAAAATTGTGCTTAGAGATACTGATAGGACAGCTGGAAACGGAAAAAATCCTCCATCTTATTCTGGCTACAAAATGTGCTGAGGTTTTACCTGGGAAATGTTTAGGCAGAGTCAGAAAAATGGGAACAGAAAGTGGCAATCTTTGAGATTCCCCCAGTTCTAAGGAAAGCTTGAAATGTGGAATATTCCAAAGAACCAGGGACTTCTGCAACTAGGACTTTGACTAACTAAAATAACAGGGGAAAAGAAAAGCAGCTGTCCATGTAAGATTTCTACAATGCTACCAGTGGCCTGGACACCACATGATGATATTCCTTGTTTTCCAGGATGATGTTTACTGTGTTTCCTCGTGATTCCTCCAGATATGGGTTGTCTTTCCTAAGTATTTCCAAGGTAAATAAAAGTTGTGCTCTTCTTATTCTTTCTCCAGTGTCTGTTTTTGTCAGAACTCTTGCATTCCCACCCCTGGCAGTGCCCAAGGCTGGAAGGGGCTGGGAGCACCTGGGGCAGTGGGAGGTGTCCCTGCCAGGGCAGGGGTGGCTCTGGGTGATTCCAGCCCAAACCATCCTGGGATTCTGTGATATTCTGTGATTCCCTGACATCTGGAATGGACATTTGCATCTAGCTCGATGCAAATCTTTAGATGATCTTTGAAATAAAACCAAGGGATGTATTTAATTAATAAAGTGATTGATAAAGCCTCTCCCCATCCCAAACCCATCCAGCTGATTGTTTTGCAATCATGAGATTTAAAGGAAAAAACATCAAATCCATAAAACTGGATTCTTTTTATTTGCCTTCTGGGCTGTGAGGCTGCTTTGCCATTGGAATTTTTCTCTGTGGTCATGGAAATTGGAGAGTAGTTGTTGTTGCAGTGGCATTTGAGAGCCTCCAGGAATCAGCTGGTTCTGAGTTAAACTTCACAAAGAAACACGAGACTTTTTTGGCACAGTACTAGACACAAGTATTGTCACATTATTTCATGTTTCCCTCAATGGGAAATTCCCAAATACATCCTGTTTTTAAGTTGTATGCTAGAGGAATAATAGGCTTCTGGAGACAGATTAATTTATAAAGTGAAGAACTAAAATTCCTCCTTCAAAGATGTGACACTCATTTGAAGTCCTCACATTGTTGCAGGCACAATTGCTCCTCTCTGCTTTGTTTATCTCTAGGACTTGCATTAATTAGCACTTAGAAATGCTTTTGAAGAGCTTCATTCATCGAGTTCCTACTAAAACCATCTTTTATAGCTCCAACTGACCTCCTCCAAGCAGCCCATGCTGCAGGTTTAACCTTCTTGGATAAGCTTTAATGTTTTTGTCACTGCCATCAGCTTCTTTTGAATAATTTTAAAAAGGTAAAAAATGAAACTTCAAAATTAAGCCACATAAATAGCATTTATTTAGCATATAATATATAATAGAATGAACAGAACATTCTTGCTTTGGTATTTTCTGTGTGGTATTTATTTAGTTGAAATAAACGTCTGAAGCTATTTGAGGAATTGCTGCATTTTCCACCTGACAGGGAGGAGTCAGTCACTTTTTGGTTGCTGTCATCTGTGTGCCCTTTGTCTCTTTACTCTTTGAAGTGCAATTCAGTTTATTTTTCCTTGTCTATGGGCTGAGATTGAGATGTGCCCACAGAATCACAGAATCCTTGGGGCTGGAAAAGCCTTCCAAGACCATCAAGTCCAACCATTCCCCAGCACTGCCAAGGCCACCTTGTCCCCAAGAACCACATCCACACATTTATTCACATCTTAGAGGACCAGGACCTGGATATTCAGAAATAATTCCAGTCCTTGATCTGTTCTCCTTTTCCTTCTGAGTTTGCCTTGTCTTCAGAGACAAAGAGTTAAAGCTTCTTCCCTCAAAGTGAACATTCCAAGCTGGATGATAGGTGCTTTTAAACCAGAGGGAAGAGCGAGCAAGAAGAGAAATAAAGAAAAGTGCTGACTTTATTCTCAACCTGGGGAGTCCTACGCAGTGAAGGGAAGCATCTCCCTGCCATGGCAAAGCAGCAAATTTGAGGAGAGAAATGGTTATTTCTTCTCTCAGGCCCAGCCATCTGTCACAGTTATTGAGACGCTCCTGCTCCACTAAGTCTTGCAAAGCTTTCACTGAAGTTGGGAAAGCTGAGGTGTCTTAAAGCAAAACCCACTTTCTGCTGGCAGAAAGCAGGAGGGAGCCTGAAATCTGAGGCTTTTGAAATGGAGATAACATCTTGGCTTTTTGTGAATCAGTCAGGACGTGCAAAGCTGCGAGCAGAATCAAAAGAGATGGGAAAAAGGAAAAGTGGAGGACTGTGGGCTGTAGCATGGTCCAGCTCCTCTGGGGAGGGTCCCCACTCCAGCGGGTGAAGTGGAGCTGCTGAGGACTGGGGGCGAGGTGCCCAGCCCATCTCATGGATGCTCTGGAGAAGTGGTGATTTGCATTTTATGCTATGGAAAATAAAATTGTTGATCACTGAAAGGCAGATCAGCCTTTCCTGGGGCTGCTTTTATTTACGAGGGAGGGTGTGATATGTGACTGTCCTAGTCCAGAGCTGACTGGAAGTCATTCTGTTCTGGAGTCAACCTAGAAATTAATTTACTTGTCTGAAAACCAAACCTTGTCTGCTCTCACGTGTTTTATTTACTGCTCCATCTTTTTGGAGCTCTTTGTCAATAGATTTACAAATACTGTCCGTTCATGAGGAATTCTGAGGAAGGATTTTTTTTATACGGGATGTTTCCAGTGATCCTTCTACCTTCTACTTAATGTGCAATGTTTATTTATTGCCGTGTTGTATGATTGCAATAAACAATTGTAGCTGTCAGTTCCTTCTGATTAAATACCGTATTTGTTAAATAAATAAAATGATAGTAATGAACTGGGCCATTCTTTGCGTGTAATGTATGGCTTTCATATTTCTGACACTTGGGAAGATATATGAAATGCTGATGTGCAGGAGAAGGCCTGTAAATCAACGGGAGCTGGAAAAGATTCGGATCTGCTTCCTTGCAGAGGGTCATCTTTGCCATTAGAAACTCCGAGGGCACTTTTGACTTCTCTCTGGGCCAGGAGGAGCTGGTCTGAGGAGGAAGCCGGGCCCAGAGGACGCTCGTCAAGAGCTGGCGAAGGAAGGATTCTGAAGCACACGAGCTCTCTCGGGACATGCAGGAAGATTTGTGCACACAGTTATCGGGTCAGGGGCTGGGGCAGGGTCACAGGTGGAGTCTCCATCCCTGCTCCTGGCCAGCAGCACCCCCAGGGTGGCTCTGCTGCCGGGGTTGGTTATTGGTCCCAGCGGAGCCACAATTGAGGAGCAGGAATTTTTCCTTTCTGGCTGTGGGTAACGCCGAGGCGCAACTGGCAGAACCCCTCACGTGCACTTTTTAAATTAAACAATTGCTTTTATTTCCATGCAAGCTGTGTTATTTGGTGGTTAAAGCTGTGGGTTTCTCTGCTGGTGGAGGTAAGGTGTTAAGTTTGGCTGCTGGAGGTGTTTCCAAGAGCTTCCTCGCAGCAGAGCTCAGCAATTCCCACCGATTCAGTAATTCATGTGCAAGGTGCTCTCACACCTCCTCTTCATTTTATTCTCAGTATTCCGCAGAGCAGCCTTATCTCCACCTATCAATTATGGTGGTATTAATTTATACCACTCTGTATATCTCTCTTACTTCGCTGTTTGTCGCATGCTTGCTTAAAATATGTCAGCGTCCCTGAGTCTGCAAAATGAGGCCAGGACTGAGCAGTGCAGGGTTATTTATGGGCAAACGCCACAGCAGGGGTTTGGTGCTGGGTTTGTTGTTTTGGTTTTTTTGTTTTGTTTTGTTTTGTTTTGTTTTTTTTCTGAGAGGGCTTTAATAACGAACAAAAATAAGATTTAAAAAAGTTGTCAGAAGAGTACCCAGAGATACTGTGCAAACAGGAAGCGTTTTGATTATGTTCGCTGGTGCAAAATTAGTAAAGAGTTTGAAATCGTCTTGTGCTTACAGATTCCATTGTTTTCAAAGAATAATTCCATCTATTTTAACATTTTCAAGTATAATTCCATTGGTAATAGCTCTTCCTTTGATTGTGAGCTGCGCTAATTGAAAGGTGTGGTGCAGTGTCTGTTTTGGCAGTTATGCTTATATCTTTTGTTTAAAAACTCAAAGTGTTGGCTTTCCTGTCCAGCCTTCCTTAGTATATTCTGTTTTGGTGATGTGATGACAGACTTACAGTGTGTTTCCTTGTGTGTATGGTAACAGATGTTTATGTGAATAACAGACTTTTTTATGAAGGCACACACTTTATAGCCAAATACTAATTAAAAATAATTGCATGTAAGCATTTTTGTTTATTCCCTGTTGTGCATCTTTAATCATTTGAAATCACCTGCAGTTGAAAACTGAGGCAAAGATTTGATACTGCAATTATAAGAGGCCATCTGACTCTATATTAGAAAGGAACAGCCACACATTTGAAGAGGAAATTATTACAAAAAGTGTGCGAATTCCTGCCCTCTTGGAATTTGCTTTTATACAGGATGAAAATACCAGCGCATGTCTTTGTTACACTAATAGAAGTTTAAGGCATCTTATCTCTCCAAACAATCAGTTCTTGACTGACATCCTGTTCAGGACATATTCTGTGCACTAATAAGCTCGTTACAAATATATTTTAATTAGACGTGTAACAGATGGTTCACAGTAAATACGGGCAGTGGTACTTTTTAAAGAATAGAGGAAAAAAAAAACCCCACAGGTTCTTTTTAAGGACTCAGCATCTCGGGTTGGATTTTATCAATAGCTGATTGAGTTAAGCAAAAGGAAAATTACTGTCAAAAGCACTTGAAGTCATGAAAGAAGTAAAAACTGAACAAACCCAAAGAAAACCCACCAAAGGCGGCGTTAGCAGGAGTGTGTGTGTTCAATAAAG
This sequence comes from Lonchura striata, assembly GCF_050655825.1. NCBI lineage: Eukaryota > Metazoa > Chordata > Aves > Passeriformes > Estrildidae > Lonchura > Lonchura striata. The sequence continues at coordinate 39,643,915 of NC_140708.1, read as the reverse complement.
ACCAATCAATACTGAAATGAAAGGGACATTTTCTCAGGCTTCCAGAACACTTTAATCTTCCCACAGAAGCAAGGCAGAGTTTTATTCCAGATCCCACCTGTCGCTGACGAGAGGCCACAGCAATTCTCTGCCTCTGCTTTCCGGATCTCTCCATCAGATCTGGGAAATAAATTAAAAATAAAACCCAGGACCGCACTTGGCTCAGTTTCCTTTTCGGAGCAGAGTCCTCGGGAGGGCAGGGAAGGATTTCTGTCCCTGGAGGAGGGAGGGTGCCACGGCCAGCCCGGAGCCATGTCCATGGCTGTGTTTCCCAGTGCATTTTCCAGGCTGGGATGGGATCAGGAATCACTGCTGCAAACCTCAGCTCCCTCCTGATGTTCACAAATAACACAGCAGGCTTTAATAGCATAGAAATCCATAGGTGTATGGATTTATGGGAGTCGTGGAGGTTCAGCATAGGGACATTCAGGTAATGGTTCTGGTTCTGCAAATTTTATTTCTGGTTTTCATGGAGGAGAGAATGGGAATGGTTGATTGAACCAATGGTTTGAAAGTGCCCAGCAAAAGGACTTGTTCTGTACAGGTTCACAGGAGAGGGAAATGGAGTAATTTAGATAAATTTCACTGTCATCTTTTCTGGAATTATACAATCACAAAATCATAGAATGGTTTGGGTGGGAAGGAACCTTAAATCTCACCCAGTGCCACCCCTGCCATGGCAGGGACACCTCCCACTGTCCCAGCTGCTCCAGCCCCAGTGTCCAGCCTGGCCTTGGACTGGCTTTTACCTGGAGAGGACCTTTGTGAAGCAGTTTTGGAGTGGTTTGGAACAGGAAACAGCTCCAAGTATTGTGCAGCCTAAAGTTAGTTCTTCCTATTGATTTAAAGATGAGAATGAAAGAGTGACATCTCTTAAAAATATTTTTCTCTTTTACTACCCCAATGCTGAATTTCTTCTTGGGTGACATCCCTGTCTGTGAGCAAAGAGTCCAGTGACCATGTCCCACCCTTAGGCTGCTCTGCTGGTAAACAGCATTCAAATATTTAAATATAAATACAAACAAATAAAGCTAAAACTAAAACTAAAACTAAAACTAAAACTAAAACTAAAACTAAAACTAAAACTAAAGTAATAAAATAAAATAAAATAAAATAAAATAAAATAAAACAAAACACGTAACTATAACTGAACTATCACTAACTATAACTACAACTATAACTATAACTATAACTAACTATAACTATAACTATAACTATAACTATAACTATAACTATAACTATAACTAACTATAACTATAACTAACTATACCTACAAATATAAATATATAAAGTAAATATAAATATGAGAAGCAACATATTCTTGTGTCCACAATGTGTAAGGATCTGCAGGAGCCCATCTGGATGTTCCCTGACTCCTCCAGCCTGTGCCACCAGCAGGCTCAGCAGGTCACTCAGTCCACCCCCATTCGCTGGACTATCAAATGTTCTTGTTCTTTTTTTACCTTCTGGAACTTAATATCTTAGGGTAAACACGGCTCAAAGGAGGATCCAGCAGAAAAAATTATATGATATTTGACCTTTTTGTAGCATAACATTTCTGGAAAATATTATCTCACATGAGATTTCGTGCAGTAATGTTGGGATTAATTATGTGATAGATGTAGCACGATGTAAGTGCTTTTCACGGCGTGCTGGTGCAGGTTGGATAAAGCTGTCTGCAGTTCAGGCTGCTTGTGAGCATTTTTGGGGGTTTGGAGAAAGATTCCTGCTCCAAAAGAGCCCTACCAGGTGGCAAATACACCCTCAGCCAACAGGATGCCCTCGTAATCCAGCTTCTTTCTGGATGTGCAGCTGCAGCACTGCGCAGAGCAGGTGTTAAAATCCCTAACAGTAAATAACTGGCTAATTCTGGTTCTAGCCTTAATTATCAGCTGTGCTTCCATGTCCACTTCCAAACCTATTCCCTGCTTTCACCACTGAAGCAGGAGCACATCAGGCTCACGGTGAGAAGCATTATGGGTGTCACTTAAGGTAAATGAGCAATTGTAAATTAAAGTCAACAGAGTAAGGATGGGTTTTTTAACCACCTGAGCAGCTGCTGGAAAATAGAACTGCTGGGTCTGTCTGGTGACCGACAATTGCTTGGTATAGGAAGTTAGGAAGGTAAAAATTTATATGAGCATAAATGATGAGAACTATTTTTAGAATGGAACTAGATCTCACCATGGTATATATTAAAAAAAAAAAAAAGAGGTTTTTCAGTAGAACACACTGTCAGGGGATGTTTGGATGAACTGGTTTGTGTGGATAAGGACTGGGAAGAAGCTTCTTCTCACATTAGTGGAGCTGAGTGTCTAATTCTGACCTACATTCCCTTGTTAACCTTAGGGGTGGTTTCCAGCTCTGACTGACAGACTGGACTTCGTGGTGCATTTACCTTGGGATAATTTTTGGAGACAGAAGTTGTGGCTGCCCCTGGATCCCTGGCAGTGTCCAAGGCCAGGCTGGACCAACCGGGGACAGTGGGATTTAAGGTCCTTTCCCACCCAAACCATTCCATAATTTTGTGATTCTGGTTTATATTCCACTGGAAAACACAGGGGCTCAACCCCAGTGCCAATTAGGAGTAAAAATCCAGTTTAAATTTGAAAAGAGAGAGAATCTATGGAGGAGAAGAGAAGCAACCAGAGCCCAGGGAGGGAGCAGAAGGATTAGGAGGCCCCAGTCCTTTCCCAAAAGTGATTCTGGAGTAGTGGGGAGGGAAGTGAGGGCTCATCCTGCACTGGGCTGGCACAAGCTGGAGGTGATGAAGGTACCTGAACACATTAATTCCTTCTCAGAGCTCTCCATCCAAGGCTGGGCAACACCAGAATTTGCTATTTATGTGCAGGTGGGACATGTGGCAGAAATTATACCTGAAGTTTCATCACGTTCCTCAGATTTTCCCTGGATTTGACTGGTAAAGGTGGTGGAGGCACAATTTGCAGGCAGATGTACTTGGCAGCACTTGCATCTCTCAAGAAGTATTGACAACATTCCCAAAGATCTCTGGAAAAAAAATGTTGATACTATGTGGTCTAATATCTGTTCCTTGCCGGGATCACATCTTATAAATTCTGCATCTTTCTGCAGTTACATCACAGATTACATTATTTATTTTGCAATGCAGCAAACACAGCCATGGAGAAATGTTTGACAAATGGCTTTTTGCAAATATCCCCAGAAAAAAGGAGTTTGTTATTGAAGTCCTTCATGAGTGACAACATGGAAAAGTCCGAGAGAGAAATATTCATAATGTTTTCCAATTTATTTACCTGTGTTTGAGCAGGCCTCTGAACGTTTTAACCATCCAAACCAAGTTTTTCTGCTTTATTGTTGTGCCTTCAGGGAATAAATGTCCAGTTACACACTCAGATTGGATAGAGACTGGAACAAAGTTAATTTCATATAATATTTTAAACAAAGCAATTGTGCACCAGAAAGTCTAGAAGTGGCATCAGATATTACTGACTCCTTTCTATGGAAAAACTTGTCAATGACTTTCTTATTTTAGGAAGAAAAACTTTCCTATGGTGTAAAATTGGAAAATGAGAAGGGAATTTTTTTTTCATTTTGGCTGCCCTTTCTGCTTTGAAGTTTGAAAACCCCTCCAGATTTAATTATAATTTAGGTGTTATTTTGTAAATTGAAGTGATGCAAGGTTTTGCAGTATTTTAAATGATATTATGACACTTTGCACATTTTACTGCCATTGTCCTTTGTTTATTTTTATTTCACACATTTGTTATTTCCAGAATCCAACAAAACCTGATTTGAGTGTGAATTATTTCTTGTATTATTAAGATTTTTTTTTAATTGAAGCAGAATTTCCTAAGTTTCATTCATATTTAAATTTCCAGTCTTTCAGAGGGGCCTGGCTTGTTTTATGCACCAGCTGACGATCCCTATTCCAAGTTTATTCCCATTTTTCCTGTGGTTCTGTCGCTATTCCAGCTGTGCAGGGTATCACACACTCCTTTAATTTTTTTGCTTCATCTGCTTCAGTCCGGGCTTGATGCAAGCCCAGTAATTTAATATCATTTGATCTTCATCTGTGTGATCCCTGCAGGAATCACAGCCTGGAAGGGCCCTGCAAGGCCTGGTCATCCCCTCTCCCCCACTGACCCATCCCCTCTTCTGCACCCAGACATAATTTGCTGAGCATCCCTCCTTTTTCTATCAACTTTGAACCCACGTGCCAAAATTTACTGAAGAGCTTCTGCAGTGAAATCTGGGGAATATATTTTTATTCTGATAGAAATAAAATTGTGACTGGAATTGCATTTCTGGGGAATAAACTTTGGATGCAGGATTGATGATTAAATTATCTGATTTTACTGCCATACATTAAAAAGTGCTAGAAACAAATTTAATTGTTTTTACAGTAAACATTTAATCTCTAAGGGTGGAATGATTATTTATATGGAGCAGGGAATGTTTGGCAATCGCAGAAGGAAAAGACTCTCTCGTCATCCATCCCCTCACTCTGCTGGAGCTGTCTGGAGAGGTCCTTCCACTCTTCCCATAGGGACTTTGATCTTCAGCTCTATGTTTTATTTCTATTTCATTTTTTTGCAGTTAAAATTTCCCTAAACTCATGTCAGGAAAGAACTGCAGCTTTAATTATTCACTTCTTTTGATTAACTATCTTAAAATAAACATTATGCTACTCTTCCCATCCTTTCCCTTTTTTCATTACTTATCCAACTCGTGCTGTTCATTAATCTTGGGGGTTTTCCATGACACCCTAATGGCTCCTGCTGCCCAGCAATCATTATCCCAGTGCAACTTGTCACCAGCTCTTCCATCCATCAGCCCCTCTCATCTGTCAGGGTTGTGGCTCTGCCACGGCACTGGCCAGGCCCCTCTGCCTGCCCTGGCCACTGGAAATCCCCCAAATCCTCCATTTCTCATCCGTGGGTGCTAACCGGGTGTTAACCCCGCCAGATCCATAAAATTAAGGTTTGAGAGGACATAATGTAGGTGACAACCAGGGTGAGGAGCAGGTACTGAGTTGTCTTTGCTGATGCCTCACTTCTGCCCCATGTTCTGAGTGAGGGGTTCTTCTGGAGACTTCCAGTTGTGCACCTCAGGTGATCAAAAAATGGGAAGCTGAGCACTGAATTCCATAAGAACAGCATAAACATATAGTAATACATATAAATACTGTGACTCGACCAGTTGCTGTGTCCAAAATTTTCTCCTGGATCACCAAGTCTAGAAAAAGGTAAAAAGCCAAACCCCTGAATGAACATCATTCCCGAAAGCTCAGACCCCCAAACAGGAATGTAAAATATTGTGAAAGATGGCTATAGACCCTCAAGCAGCCTTGGGAAGAAGGATGGAGCTGCACTTGGGTTCCCAAGATCCCCCACAAGTGCTTTCTGCCCTCCCAGAGCTGAGGGATGCAGGACCCAGGTGTTTATTCAGCCTGTGGATCTCACTGTGAGCCCCATTATTAACTCAGGAATTCTCCCAGCTTTGCAGACAGTGAAAAGACCCCTTTGAATTGCAGTTTTAAGATGACTAAAGGGAAACTTTTTCTTTGTACACAAAGTGTCAGCAAAGCCAGCAAGTGCTTTGGATGGAGGATGTTCAACCCATTCCTCGACCATCCATTAAACTCAACCAAAAATCCTGTTTTCATCTTGCCTTAGGCTTCTTCACACTCCCATGGAACACCCTGTCAACAATTTGTGGAGGTCTCTTGCCTGGAATATCCCTGCTCCACCAGGCTGTTGACTCCAATTTCATAAATGTGTAAGAAGTGAGCAAATTAAGTAGTATGAACTCTGACAGTCCTCTGACACTGCCAGTGTAGTGTACTGGCCCACACATGCTGTACAGCATAATGATTACATTACAATCTTGTGATATTATTCAAAATGACTCCAGATAAATGAATGATAAACTAGGGGTTATGCTTCCTTTATTACAGGGCTGATAAGGTAGCTAATCAGTGTCCAAGTATATGTCATTACATAAATTATGAACCAGGGTTTGATGTGTTTTCCCCAAGAGCCAGAGCCCGAGTGTCATCTGGTGTGAGGCTGCAGCCTGAAAAATGAATTCTGAAAACAACAGTCGGTTTTGTTCCAACTGGATTAATAAATTACTAATAAATAACCTTAAAAGGTTGCAGGAGAGTCCTTTAATCTATTAGCAGAATTTCCTACCAAAGAATCCTGCCTTTTCTCTCATATCAAAGATTAACTTCCCATGCAAGGAGTTGAACCTTCACACCCCCTCTGAAGGAATGATCTTTTGACAGCTCTGCAAAGAATAAATAAAGCATTCAGATTGCTCTTCTCCTGCCAGGAATGAACCCAGGGCAGTTGGGAAAGCCTCATGGACAGGACTGAACCCCTCTGAGAGAAGCCAAGTGATTTTGGAAGTTGGTAAATGCAGGTGCTGCCCATCCTTCTCTTCTTCTCAGGGTGGATGGACCTCTATAGAAAGATGAATCCAGAAGAATCACTGAGGTTGGAAAAGTCCTGTAAGGTCATTAAGGCCAACCATAAACCATGATCTTCTCCCCTGATGCATCCTCTCATTCACCCCTAAATATCAATTGTGTGAGATGACCCACCAGGAACTTTGCTGACTCAAATGTTTTGCCAAAAACTCTGCTCAGACCTGATCCTTCCAGCAAAGAGCTCATGAGCTGCCCCTTTGGTGCTCCACGTTATTATTTATGGGGAGTAAGAGGTCTCAAACTGCCCTGCCCTGATACATTTTTCAATATGAAAAGACCCTTTGTTTTTTTTCCCCCCACAGTTTGAAATGGTTTAGGCAAAGGGGAGAAAATGCTTCTTCTGTAGAACAGATGTTTTCTGTTGAAGGCACTTTTTGAATGCATCTGAGCATCTCTGTGAGCCCACACACTCCAGGAATGCTGAGAGCTGAGGGGACAACATTGGACTGCAGTTACACGGACACAAATCCACAACACTCAGGTCTGTCAGCCTGACAAGACTTCCAGCTTGAGTTCATCTTAACTGCACCCGACCTGAGCACATTCGAGTGGAGATTGACTTACAGAGCACTCGGATTTACAGATACTCCCAGCAATGTTTACATAGTTCTCTGGTATTTCAGCTCTAATCCTATTGCTATCAGAATTCAGTTTAAACCTTATTTTTCATTTAGTTGCTGAAATATAGTTGGAGAGTCACCTGTGAGTTGAATAAGAGTAAGAGAAAGAAATGGAGCTTTTCCTTTTATTGGTGCCAAGGTGGAGCTGCTCCTGCAGTGCCCACAGGGATGGGTGAGATGTAGGATGATGATGTGGGAATAACCTAATTAGGTATTTTGAGTGGAAATTTGCTTATCCTGGGCTGTGTTAGCAGTGGAGGCTGGTCCTCCAACCAGTGAGCGTCTTGTGTGAGGGTGAGGGGGAATGGACTCAAAGGGACAGAGAGCAGGTTTAAGTTACATATTGGGAAAATAAATCTTAGTATTTAAATTAGGAATTAAGTTAGGAATTTTAGATTAGGAATTTTTTAATTAGGGTTTTAAAATTTTTAAAAAGGGTGGTGAAACCCTGGCACAGGTTGCTCAGAGAAGCTTTGGCTGCCCCATCCCTGGAAGGGCTGACGCCAGGCTGGACGGAGCTCCACCAAAACCTGATTGCATTTAATATATTCAAGTTACTTTCACTGATTATGAGATGCAAATGTAAGCACAAGGAATCTCCTAAAAACCTTTTCATTATCCCTGTCTCAGGCTTGAGGAACACACCATCACCCCTTCCCAGGAGCTGTTTCTTTGGGGAGCCAGTTGTTGTAATTTGTGTCAGAGGTCCCGGAGTCACGCAGGATGACAGCGGTGGTGGCACCAGCCCTCGAGCCACTGTTGTCTGGTTGAAAACAAAACAAAGGCAGTGAAATGGAAGAAGGCAAAGACAGCAAGAGTAGCAGCAACCAGGTAATGCCATGTGCTGACTGAGATCTGAGCCGGGTGGCTCTGAATCATCTGAAAGGACTATTAAAATTTAATTCATGAAACGCTCTACACTCCGATTGCTCCTCAACCATTAACGATTTGTCCACTTTTTTGCAGCTGTCAGAACCATCTCAGAGACTGATGAGATTTGGATGTTTTAAATAAACATCTAAATTGTGCATGTTTACCAAAATCAAATCCCAAAGTGCACAGAGCTCTCTGATCATTAGTGGGAACCCATCAGCCCTAAGTAAGAGATCAGTTCCTTCACTTTAGCTCTTCAAAAAGCCTCTCTGCAGGAAAAAAGAGCAGCAGGAAGTGAAAATTGGCCTCAGCCAATCCATAAGTAGATTTTGGACCCACCAGCAGCCCAATGAAGGTCACAGCAGCGATGAATGAGGGTCCCTGAGAGTCCCCACATCCTCATTCTCCCTTAGCTGTGATTCTCTGGGGCTTAATACTCATCAGATGAAAAAAAATGTTTAAGTAAAAAACTCAGAATAGGGAAAAATATGGCTTAAATGGATGGATTAGCTGTGCATGGCTCAGTTGGCACATTGACTGTGTCCTGTCACTGTCTGCCCGTCTAAAAAGTCACTCAGCTCCTTTTTATAATCTTCAAGTACTGGAAAGCCACAATGCCTGGAGCCTTCTTTTCTCCAAATAAGCTGCAAGATTCCTGGGTTTAGGGCCAAAGCACCACTTGCTCTGCAAACCCAGGGCCTGTGGTCCTTGCACGAGGCTCTGGGTGGGATGGGCTGTCACGGGCTGTGTGTGGGATGCTGACCTGAGACACATCTGCAGCAGCGTGGGGCTGTCCCACCAGCCAGGGGCACCCCAGGCCCCTGGAACTGGGTCTCCACATCCTGAAAAAATAATGAGAAGTCCTTTGACTCTTTAATCCAGCCATAGATTGAGAGCTGCAAGCAGGATCTTTATCAAAGAACTTCTAAAAAATGAAATGCAAAAGCAGAACAATCCCTTTATCATCCAAAATGATGATAAATGGATGTTTGAAAGTAGAACGATTTGTTCTCGTGTAGAAGCACAGGACCTGAACTGGGTATATTTTTTTTTTTTCACTCTTAGACTATTCTTCTCATCAGTTGCTTCATGCTCGTATTAATAACAATTAATTATAATTTTATCCTGATATAGCTGTGTTGACTGAAATAGAGTCACACAGGGGATTAATTTGGTCCAGGATACTTTTCCATCACCACATTTCTAGCCCATGTTTTTTCAAAGCGTTATTAAAATAAATTAATTTGAAAATTGTTAATTGTTCAATTGTTAATTGAAAAGTTAATCTCATTCTCCAGATTCTCCAAACAGAAAACCTCTGATTCTTCTCAGCAAATATTTACAGCCCGGGAGTTGGGCAGTGAGTGAGGATGCAGCCACCACGACGGGAGGACAATGGAAATTTTTAAACTCAAACACGATATTTATGAAGTCTGTTGCACACAATGGACAATATTGTAAAAGAAAAATATAATACATGTGCACAATAAGATGAGAGCAAATACGTTTTCATTTTTTATTTTGTTGACTAGTATACAAGGTTCTAAAAAGGGATTTTTTTTTTCTCCCTTTGTGAAGAATGCACTACAGATTTACAATACTATATTCTACTGTATACATTTGCTAACAAAAAATACCACTGCTGTATCCACACCAGTGACAAATCTGCCAGGAAGTGACTAGTTGATATGCCTTTTTATTACTGCAGCTGCCTTGTTTTTTCTAGTCAAAATAAAAGAAAATCACAGGATCCTTAAAATAATAGCTGACAGCAGGTAGTTACTGAGAAATGCATGTCCCTGGCTCTTAACTTTGTAGCATCCATCCAGATGGCAGATTAGAGGCTGGGATCTGCAGGTTGGTGACAAATACATGGGTAATAGCATTCAGCTTGCCTAACTGTAAAAGTGAATTCACTATTCCTCTTTGATTGTAGACCTGACATGTCAGATGAGAGGAGGCTCTGGAAGAAGCTGCCAAAGCAACAGGACAAATAAATGCCAGACACAATCGCTGCTTGATGTAGGATTACAAACACTGTACCCATCATCAATTCAAATTTAGCTGAGATGTAAAGCCGGCGGTGGGGGAACGTCGCACGAGCGGCAGGAGCACGGAGGGCTGGTGGGAACCTGGGCATGGATACGGGAGGCAGGAGGCCCCCAAAGGCCTCTCCCCGTGGAGATTGGGTTTGCCAGGAGACAGGAAAGCTCCTGGAATTGCCCTCCTGACTGCCCGATTTGGCCCTCTGCCGTTCCCTAGGCTGTGTTATCAATCACCCAACTTTGGAACAGCCCTCAGCCATCTCACTCCTTCTCACTCTTCTTATTTTTTTTTTAAAATTCCTCACACTCTTTTTATTTTTCCTTAATGTAATTTCTCCCTTTTCTTTCTTTTCCTGAGAAGCGCAAATCCAAACTCAGGGATGAGGCAGTGCCAGCTTGGTCCTCATCTCTTAATGCTGACTTCTCATGGGGAGAATCTCCCAGAGCCCAATTACTCCAGCCAATAATTAGTTGTGGATGACAGCTGAACCTCTCTTGCTTGGGTCTCACCTTCTGCATTAGTCACAGGGCACAAATCCCATACTGGGGGAACCTTTCATTTTTATTGCATGGAAAAGTTCCTGCTGGAGCAGAAATTATGTTTTTTAGGGTTTCCAGTGATCCTGGTGTCACTCAGAACACTCATACCTTCAGTGGTGGAGTTGGGAAGAAGGTGCTGAAAAAGGCAGAGCAAGCTCCCATACTGTGTGAGGAACTTTATCCCAGTATTCCTATTCCACTTCTTTTGCACTGTTATTTTATCAAAATAAACATATAATGTCCCATGTGTAATTTGTACATGTCTTGTTTATTCAGTGAAGATGAACAGTGGCATTTTTGGTGGTGGTAGGAAAGATGCAGGTAGGGAAAGTCTTTATTATAATTAATCAGAGCTCCAGGGCTTCACATTCAGAGTTGCCTTCAAACTCCAGGCTGCTCTTCCTTTGCCAGGAATAAAGCACCATCCATTGAAGCCAGCTTTTTAAAAAGTAAAGGTTATGTAAATCTCAGGAAATCCCACTTTATATATGGATTTGTTCAACAGGTGTATGTGAGATAACAAGAAAAAATACGGCAGATTAAAAGAAAAAAACCTGTTTAAATAGAATAAATAAGTATCAATGCATATTCTAAAATGTCTATTTGTGATTGTGTATTTTGCCTTGACTTGTGACATCCTCTCTTCCTATAGAATTGTGGAATATTCTGAATTGGAAAGGACCCACCAGGATCACCGAGTCCAGCTCCTGGCGCTGCACAGACACCCAAAAATCCCACTGAGAGCATTGTCCAGAGGCTCCTGGAGCTCTGGCAACCTCGGGGCCGTGCCCATTCCCTGGGCAGTGCCCAGCACCTTCTGGGGGAAGAACCTTTCCCTGATATCCTAAATTCCCCCATGACACAACTTCAGGCCATTCTTGACAGCTTCCCTCCACCACTACTTTTGCACTTCTGTCTCTATTTTATTAGTTATATGACAAATTGTATTGAAAAGCCAAATGCAAGAAAGACGACAAAAGCTCAATGTCAGAGTGCTGACTAAAATTTTCCAAAAATCAAATCCCTCCTTCCTGATCATTGAGGAATTAGCTGGGAAAGCTGCACAGCTATCACTTATACCCAGAAAAAAGTAATCCTCTTGTTGTCTCTTTCCTCCAGCAGGACTTGAGTCCCCCCAGCCCATCTTCCCAGGGAGCAGGAGTCCCAGCAATGAAGGTTAAGTCGTGCTTTACATCTCACAGGTTTAAAGTTGAATTCTGTCTTAATTCAGGGGATTGAAAGCTGTGTAAGCAGAAGCAGAATTTGGCCTAACTCTGTAATCTTTGCTCAAAATTAAAGCTCAACAGATAAGAATGAGCTTTTTTGTTTTTGTCATTGTATTAAACCTCTATCTTCCCCATCTGAAAAAGCTTTTGCAGCTCAAGCAGACCTGCAGTTCTATCGAATTGCTCTGTGTTGCTGCAGTGAAAACTGAGGATTATTCTATTTAGATCAACAGAAAGTAATACAAAGAAATCCAAATTCAAAATCTTTTTAAGACAATACAGGATAATGATTGTATCTACCAGATTTTGTATTGATAAAGTTCAAATGTTTCAATTAATTTGCTCTGATATTTTAAGCACAGCCCTTCCTCACCTCCCCTTAGCACCTACACAAAGTTTCTTCACTGCAGATCTGCTTTTCCCGGAGCTGATTTATTGCCCACAAATCTCAATTTTCCTGCACCACTTTTATCCTAACTGATACTGATGCTCAAATAATTCTGTTTACCAGCTAGTCATCTAATCATTGCTTTACATAATCATATTTATATTAAGGAGATAGGAACAATTAACTTTGTTTTAAGTGTAGTTATTTGAAATACAGTAGTGGTAATATCTGCCAGAAGCAAATAAACATATTAGCAGGAAATGCTTAAATGATCTGGATAACCCTATGAGCCAGCATAGCAGGTGGTAATATCCTGTTTTTAAATTACATTTCAGCAAGTGAACATAATAAATCCTCTTGTGTTATATATTTCGCTGGTAGCAACTTATACTCACATTATTCTATTTGACCTCATTACTGCTAATCATTATCACATTTTTAATAGCTGCCACAGTGAGTGAAACAGTTAATACAGTATTTCTTGCCGAAAGAGAGCCTGTCAGGTTATTGATGACAAATTAAAATTAATAAAGAAGATCTGTGTTGAATTTGAGGGAATGGAATAACTGCGAGCATCCAGATGATTGGAAAGGCCTCTGGGGTACTCTGTGAAGAGTAATGTTTTTGGTGTACGTGTATTGTCTTGAAAGGAACGCTAAAACTGCCAAATCTCTGCTTTTGCCTGGAAGACTTCCTGAAATAGGAGCTGTATTCTTTTGGCCCTCATCACATGTAATTTATCCCTGGGAGAGTTATTTCCTGCTCTGTACACCTCTGCTTGCTGCTGCAATAACAGCCCGTTGTTGGGGCTCCGCGCTTTTATTTACCTCGCTGAGGATCTTTACAAGAACCATCACCGCCAGGGCCAGATGAGGCAGTAAACAAGTAGAACTCCAATCCTGAATTCCTACCCTGCTCCTGGCTGGGAAATTTAGCCTATTGATATTTAGTTAAAACTTTCTGGGGCTCTCCAATCTTCCTCGCAGCGGCGGCAAAGCATCACTGCCCCGTGTCTGGGCCACGGCGCTGACGGCGGGTACCGGGTGCTCGCTAACTGGTTTTATAAAAAATTAATGCATTTACATATCCTCTGAATGCTGCTGCTCGTGTTTATTAGAGGTGAGGGCTCTGTGGGGAGAGGGTGGCGTGGCGGGAGCTGCTCCCTGTAGAGGAGGGGCTGTTGGAGGCCATCCCGAGGTCCTGAATTAATTGCATGTCGCGGTGTTCGCTCAGTCCTCAGCAGACAGGAGCCCACGCCACAGAATCACCACACATAATTTTGACTGTGCCCAGGAGGCAGAGCAGGGAGACTGAATTATCTCTTACCAAAAGAGAAAGTAGTCCTTTGAGGTCAACGGCGGAGGTCGTTGGTGGGTCAGCGCACAGAAACGCCACTGCGAGATCTGCCCTAAAAAGGGAAAAAATAATGGGCCAATTACCGCGCGTGAGCAACTCACGCAGAATTCCTCCACACAAAGGGGTTTTCTTTTGGAGCAGGGAAGGAACCAGCAGCAGGTAACAGAAGGAACATCGCAGGGAGGTACTCACATGAGATTTTTGGAAAGCAGAATAGAAGGTGTGGCCGTTAATTGCTTGGGAGCCATTAAGTGGCAGAATGCTGTGTAGCATTCAGCAGATTCATCTGTATTTTCTCAGAGTATGAAACAAAGCTCTGGTGGGACATAACATAGGCTGTGCTGGTCACTGATATTGGTACACTTTGCATACAAAAAGGTGACATCTTAACTCTAAAACATCACCCGAATGAGGAGCAGCCAAAAATAGGGTTGTTTCTTATAGGAGTCAGGGTTTTTTTAGTTTTGTTTCTTTTAGGAGCTATTGAGAAGTAACTCTGTTTGGAGAGGGGAAAAAAGTGGCATTATGGACTTAGGTATTATAGAGAAGTGGAGCAAGTTTGAGAGGTATGAACTCTGTCTCAAGGTTCAGCTACAACAAAGCCTTTCCCCACCACTGGCCTGAGACATGGACCCTTTGGAGTGCTGACACTCAGCAATTGGATATGCAATTAAAAGATGTCAGGGGAGGGTTTGGTTGAGTATCAGGGAAAGGTTCTTTCCCCAGAGGATGCTGGAAGGCTCCCCAGGGGATGGGCATGGCCCCGAGGCTGCCAGGGCTCCAGGAGTGTGGACAGATCTCCAGGGATGCCCAGGTGGGATTTTGGGGTATCTGTGCAGGGCCATGGAATGGATGATCCTATAGGTCCTTTCCAGCTCAGGATATTCCACAATTCTGTGATTTAAGCCTCCATCTGCACCTAGAAATGCACCTCCTCACACAGGATGGAAGGGCACTGAGAGACAAATACTGCTCCAATTGCTCTGCTGGTGAAATTTGAAATGAAAATATAGGAAATGAGGAGTTAATTCAATTAAACATTTTCCCACCCACATTTTACCTTTCCTCACCACTCAGGGGAATCATTCATGGAAAGTATATCACCAGCAGACTTATTTTTACCATTATTTTTAACTTAATGAGTATACCTTCCACATCAGAGGGAAAGTACAAAGGTTAAATTTTACATTAAGAGCACATTGCAACATGGTATGCAAATATCCCTATGCAAATCTAGAGCCGGCAGAAGATAAATGTGTTTTATTTTTAACCAGTTAACTATGACTGTGAAGTATGGTGCAAGATATTCAGTAGTTTCATTTTATATCTTTCTTGTAAATAATGCATAAAGTATGTAGATGTTGTCAAAATATGATGAAGCTATTAGCTTTATAGTTTTCATAGTTAAGAATGTGTTCAGCATGTAGCTCCTAATAACTCATTTCGAAACGCAGACACCATTATAAAATATTTCTTGTTCAAGTGAACGTTATCATGTGACATAATGATTTTGCTTAAAACCAAGTTAAATGAGGAGTAAAATTAAACAATATTGCATGAATTGTGTTTGACTAATTTTGTGTCACATTATATTAGCCGAGCTTTCAAAATATGTGTTAATGACAAATAGTGTAAGCCCCTAACATACTTTATATGTCTGTAAAATCACCCTTAAGTCATTAGCTTTTAAAGGTTCATTTTGTTTGCAGTTTTTGTAGCCACTGGCTTTTTAGTGATTACTTTTGTCTATGAAACTAGACATGATTAAAAAAGAGATATTTTACATAAGTCTTTGGGACTTATTGCCATATTATGGGGGCATAGTGTGTGCATTAAAACAATGCCTAATAATTGATGAGCTCTACACTTTGGAGGTAAACAGAGTTAAGGGTGAATTTTAATGTTTGCATCATATTTACATAAGAACCACCCTGAGCTCTTAATCAACAGTTTGTTTCTTTTACATCTGGATTTATCCCTTCCCTGCTACCAAAATCATCCCAAGGGCAACAAAAGTATTACAGATGCCTGGGTTTAATTCAAAAACTGTAGAATCACAGAATCTCAGAATGGTCTGGGTTGGAAGGTCTTTGAGGATCCTCTCATTCCACCCCTGCAGTGGGCAGGGACATCTTCAACCAGCCCAGGTATTCCAGTGCTCCATCCAGCCTGGCCTTGGACGCTTCCAGGGATGGGGCAGCCACAGAAATGCCCAAATTTGTTTCAATAAGATAAGTGCTCCCTTTTGATGTGTTGTAAGTCCACAAGAGTTTAGCAGTGGGGAATTGCAGTGTTCACAGCACAAGTGGAGAAGCTTTTAGAATTGTTGTCTCTGGGGTGAGACTGTACATGTTATATTCATCATATTACAGAACATTTATTATTACATATGTTTATATATAATATTTATATATGTAAAATATCAAAACATACACATGCATTGTATTATATAATCTATATATTATATCTTTATACATATATTATATATGTTTATATATATTTCATATATATATGAAATATAAAAATATATACATTTTTATATATACATATACAGATTTCTGTATGTTTATATATATAGAAATATATCTATCTACTGAGATAAATAATTTATATATATTATATATTTCTATCTATCTATCTATCTAAAGGAGTCATGTTAAAACAGAGCAGGGTAAAAATCTGTGCTGGTTTCTTTTCTGGATGGAATTTTGGACATATCCAAGCCTTCACACCACAATGGACATCTCCAGTCTTTATGTAGCCATTTTCCTGAATTTGTCTGTTATTTTCTCCCCTTCTGTCCCCTCAAAGGCATTTCAGTGGGGTCACTGGGAAACAGACTGGTCTTTCCAGGTGGCACCAGGGCCAGGTAGGGACAACCCCTCTAAGTCTTTCCTCAGAGGAAAAAAAAAAAACTCTTTATGTGGTGATCTCTTCCTATATGTATTTAGTTATTAAAAACAAAAGAAAACTAAAAAAGCCCGTCCCAATGGACTGGGATGGTTCTGGATGGCTGTGGGAGGTAAGGGCAGGACACTGATGGGGGTGGGAAGGGGCAGGAGAAAGCAATGTGGTGTTTTTCAGTGTTTCAGTGCTCAACTTCTTTGATAAAATCTTCATTCTGCCCACCCTACCCTGGTGCCTTAGAAAGCTACAGCTTTATCTCCAGAATTTTCCCTCTGGACACTTGTCAGAACAAAGAGTATGGACTTTGCATATCATTTATCCTCTTGTATATAAGGAGCTTGTCACATCTTAATGTTGAACCTCACCAGAGAGCAGACCTCTGGAGCACTCCGAGCTCTGCTTTGCATTTGGGTGGGAAAAGCGGATCCGCAGCTCCTGCTGAATCCAGGGCTGTGTCCTGCTCCTGCCACCCCTGCCACGGGCTCCCTGCCATGGCACAGGGGCAGCAACAACCTGGGGAGCAATGGTGCCTGCAGGAAATCACTTCTAGGTGGCCAAAATCCTCTATTTGCTGCTTGCATCGAGCTGCTGGTGTACTTTTGTAGCATGTCCTTGATGTTAAAATGATGTTAAAATGCACTTCTTGGGCAATTCAATAGGGGTATTGAGCTGGTGCTATTTGTATGCATCCTACTTTGGAAAATTAAAAAAAAAAACCCTAAAATTACATTCACATGCCCTGATATATTGCTATGGTTTGAACCCAATGCTTCCAGAATAATGGTGTGGCCATCGTTTGCTGTGGAGGAAAGCAAATGTCTGGTTGTCCCCATGGGGATTTGTCCTGGCAGGGGACAGGGAGGATGTGGATCCTGTGGCTCTCCTGGGCCCTGGCCACTCATCTGGGGTTGAGAGATGCTCCATGAAGTGCCAGGAGCTGGGTGAAGAAATGAGGCACTAACGTCTCTCTGCTCTTTTGGTTTCTAAAAATAAAGGTCACAATGAAGATCTTTTACAGTGGGTGGAACTGAACCTTCCTGACACAGTGATCACTGAGGGAAGATGATCCTCAGCCATTAGGCATGACACAGCTTCGAGCTGAAACTATTTCCTTATCCCTGGGACTTTCCTACATTGCAGGCTCTCTAAGTCCTTTGCATACCAAACTATTTAATAGCAGAATGTTGTTACCAAGGAAAATACATTCTGAATATTTGTGGGTTTTGTGCGAGACCCATTGAGATCCCTTCACTTTGCTGAGTTCCAGATTAGCCATGTGGAAGCTCAGTGGCCTTCCTGGATATTGTCACGAGAGAAAAGCTGTCAAGGAGTGCTTTGAGCACCAGAATGTCTGGAGATGGGTCTGATGATGTCGATTAATAATACTCTGCTGACTCCTGGTTAATCCCCTGGGTTCCATCTATCCCGAAGCAGACCAGCTCTGCCACAGCAGCACCCTGAGCTGATGGGACTGCTTATTTCCACAGCTGGTTCTGGGAGACCAGCAGAAGAAAAACAAAGCAGGTGAAATGGATAGCTCGCAGTGAAGCTGTTTAAATATTTATAAAACAGTTAGCTAAGATTCAGTATCCATTTAACATAGCCAAATTTGATATGCTAAGATGAATAATTGCTCTTCTGTAATACCATTCCATTTATTTATTTATTTGTTTAGTCCTTAAAATCATATCCCTACTTTGCTAATGACTTGAAGAAAGATTTGGAAAGTTCTGTATTGTCCTTGGATCAGACTCTGAGTGATCATAAAATGTCAATCTGAAATTAGGCCATTTTTGTTGGAAAGAGTTGTTGATTTTCTTTTCTGTATTGAGATCAGAATTTGGAAACAAGAAAAGGAAAAGGAAAAGGAAAAGGAAAAGGAAAAGGAAAAGGAAAAGGAAAAGGAAAAGGAAAAGGGAGAAGAGGAAGAGAAGAGAAGAGAAGAGAAGAGAAGAGAAGAGAAGAGAAGAGAAGAGAGAAGAGAAGAGAAGAGAAGAGAAGAGAAGAGAAGAGAAGAGAAGAGAGAAACTCTTTTCTGTCCAAACAAGATCATTTCAAGGAAAAAAATAGTAATTTATCTCCAAAGTGGAAAATTGTAACAAGAAAGAATCCATAAATTAATCTAGAAATAGCTTTTAAAATTGAGATAAAAACTGTCAATATTTTTAGAATGCAAGAGTTACATTTGAAGGAAATTATTTAATGTTTTAAATTCACCAGTGCTCCCCAGACCCTGTAGTACAGCCCAGTCTATGCTTAGAAAAAGCTACTTCATCTATTTAATTAAGAGAAACTACTATCAAAGCAGATTTCGCATTTAAAATTCGTGTTTAAACTTCTCACAGATTAAGTGAGCTTAAACAGTTGCTATTCCTGACTTTAACAGCATTATAAAATACATTAGAGATTGAGAGGATAAAATTCTGCCATGTTAGGTTATAACCTAACTGCTATTTGCAGTTGTAAGGACTACTAATGGCGCAGGGACAAGATTTATTATAGTAAAGACATCCTGCTTAACATTACCCTTGTCATTCCATTAATAATGACTGCTTATGAGCCATCTCGTTGGCATCTTTGTTGTCCTGAAAACTTAAAACTCACAGCACAATTCTTTACGATGTGCTACATTGCCCCCTCTGGGTATTCCTGACCATTATCCCATTTGGTTATATTCAAAACTGCTGCCTCCTGAGAGAGCATTAGGGCCGACCTTTAACCCTGCAATATTCTTGGTTCAAATGGCGTAATAACATGTAGTGAATATTTACAAGCATACTTATACTATAATAGAGTACTGCTGTGAACATTAGCACATATTTTCTGCTCAATCAGGCTTTGATGTAGAGCTTGGCTCGTACCCTGGAGAAAATGCAGTCCCCAATAAGCTGTGCTAGTGAAACACCCTTGAACCTGCACAGCTTCTGCCAGGCAAGGCTGTGCCACGCAGATGGGCAGCCCTGTGCCATGTGAGGGGCCCAGCAGCACACGAGGTCTGGGGCAGCATCCCGGGGAGAGGCACAGCCCCTCCTGGGTCACTTGGGGTTGTATTGGTGCTGGGAAAAGGTGATCTCATCCAGGAAAATGAATTAGCCTTGTGGAATATCCTGCGGTGGGATCATCCAGCCCGACGCCCGGCCCTGCTCAGGACACCCCAACAATCCCACCCTGTGCCTGGGAGTGTTCTCCAAGCACCCTGTGAGCACTGCCCTGAGAGCCCTGTTCCAGTGCCCGATGGTGACCTCCCAGCAGAGATCCCTGGTGGTGCCAGGAGCAGCGTTTCCCTGCCCTCTGTGGTTCCTGAGTGCCCTGGGAGTGATTCCATGGCACTTTCCACTCCTCTCTGTGTCCTGGCCAGTGCCATCCTCGCTCACAGAGCTCTCCCTTTCCTTGCCATCATCCCGTGCACCTGCCCCAGGTGCCCTGAAGGAACACTGGTGCGTCCCTTGTGAATGGGGCTTGGTCCCAGAGCTCCATCTCTCACTGCACATCCCACACTGGCTGTGCCAGGATGCTCCGTGGGAGTTTCTCTCCAGCCCTTCCTCTCTTGTCCTCCCCTCCACTGCCCTCCTGAGAGCTTCACCCTGAATGGGCAGAGTTCCAGCCCTTCTGGAAGGTGGTGGCAGATGATAATTCCACAACAGCCATGGGGATTGCCCTTGAGGGCTCTTTTAGGTTCACAGGTGAACATCTCTGCTCTTCTCAACTGGAGAGGCTTCTGGTTTCCACGTGGCCTCATGTCAAGCTGTCCTTCCTCTTCAATTAGCATCAATTAGCATCCTTCCCTGCCTGGCTCCTGTCCTGCCCTGATCGCTGTGGATCCATCCTCTGCAGCCCAGCTGTACCAACCCAAAATACCCCCAAGGCCTTTTCCTCTCCTCTTTCCCTCTGTCCAGCATTACCTGTCCCTGAGCAGCAGCAGCAAAACCCTCTGTGGCACTGTCCCTCCCTGAATGGACACAGTGAGGTGTCCATGGGGTTTGGAGAAGCCTGGACCATGGCAGGGAGTGGGAATGAGATGATTGTTAGGTCTTGGAATGGACTCCCCAGGGAATTGGTGGAGCAGTCCCCATCCCTGACGGTGTTTAAGGAACACCTGGATGTGGCACTCAGCGTTCTGGTCTGGGTGACGAGGTGGGGATTGGCCACAGGTTGGACTCGGTGGTCTTGGGGCTGTTTTCCAATCTTATTGATTGTGTGATCCTGTGATTCTGTCTCTTCCAACCCAAACCACTGTGGAATTCCATGGTTCTATGACGTGCATCACTCCTGCATGACACACTGATAAAAACTCTGGCATGCAAAGGGTCACTCAGGCAAGTTATTATCTTTAACATTAATTTGAGTGTAGGTTTTTCTAAGTTTGTTCCTCTACATCACTGTTTTCTCCTTCCTTAAGGACAAGACAATTATTCCAATTTGTTATAAATCCACTTTTGCCGTGCTTTTCTCTCTGTTTCCTGTTTCTGTAACGTGCCCTGTGGAGATTTGATTGCGAGTGCAAGTGGTTTTCTTGTGAAAGTTTTCTGATTTTCAGGGCTTGGAGGAGAAAGGGTCACTTCTCAGTTGTGTTGGTTTATGAGTGTGTTGTTAATCTGCTTAGAAGAGTCCGGCACAGAGCTAACGTGAGCGTTTGAAAGAAGAGTCTCTTGTGGTTATGAAAAACTTTGACTGGGCAATATCTGTCTGTCTCCAGCCAAAGACAGAATAAACCTTCCTTATTTTCATGGTGTAACTTATAAACCTGTTACAGTTTTTGCATTAAAATCTTCCTATACAAAGGAGATGTCCATTTTTTGATATTTTATTCATAAGATCCCTCAAGGTGTCATTGAAATTCTCTCAGTCTTTCATCAGCATGATCCACTCTTGGAGGGTACACCTGCACAATAGATGAAATGGTTGTCCTCAGAGAATAATGGCAGCCATCCTGATATTAATTTGGTTCCAAGTAATTATCAAGTTCATATCTTTCAGTTTGCTGGGAAACTTTTTCTTCCTTTTGACATTCTTCCTTTTTTAAAAATTTTTATTCCCTGTTCTATATAGAATTAGCTGGGCTTGTTAATGCTGCTCCAGACTCTCCATAGACTTCTCTGGGACTTCAGCTCAGGTTGATACCTTCAGCCCTGAATTTCTGAACTGAAATTATTGTTATTGTGTGTGTGAGGATCAATAAAAAATGCCCCACAGAGAAATTTGCACCTGATGGGGGTAGTTAATGCTGTAGGAAAAAAAAATGCCTTTTATCCCTTCTGTGCAGGTGCTGCTCTATCAATCACACACCTGTGAGTGGACAATCAGGTTCAAGTCAGTGGTGGCCTCTCTCCAGACCATTTAGATGCTTTTTCTAGAATAATATTGGAAAATACAGTCAGAATGTGCCCACAAATACATCTCTGCCAGGGACAAATCCCTCTCCTTATCCTGCAGAGCCGTGTGACCAAACCTTTCTCCAGCAAGGCTGGTGATGATGGAAGAACAATTCCAAATCACAAAATTCTGGAGAAGGTGATGAATATTTTCAAACTTCCCACGGTGCATCAGCATTTTTGGGCTCATTTAGAGCCGAGGCTCAGCTCCATCCATCCCACAGCACGCAGAGCTCACAGGATGGCTCAGACTGGGAAGGATCCCTCGGGGTTACCTGGTCCCAAACCCCTGCTCAAGCAAGGTGATCCCAGAGCACAGGATTGTGTCCAGGGAATTCTGGAATATCTCCTGGGAGGAGACTCCACAGCCTCTGTGGGCTCTGTTCAGTGCTTGGTCACAGCACAAGGAAGATTTTCCTCATGTTCAGGTGAACCTTGCTGCCTGTTCCTCTTGTCCCAAGAGGCTCTTTGGATGCCAAAAGAAATCAAAGGTGAGCCTTTGGAAAAGCTGAAGAAAAGCCTTAAATCCAATTAAAGCCTTTCAGCACAAGGCTTGAAGGGTGCAGAGAAGTCCAATGGACCAGCCCTGGCTGTGTGTGTTGGAGTCTCTGCACACGTGTGTGAGGTATTTACACATCTCTGCTTGTGATGATTAAGACAGAAAAGCAGTTAAAACAGTTGTTATCTAGGAAAAAAAAAAGAGTTTTAAAATTTTTTATTATTATTTGGGGCATATTACCCATGGGTCTGGGCAGAGGGGAAGCCCAACAGCATTCTTTGGATTATTAGGGATTTCTCCTCCTTTCCCCTGGCTCTTGCCAACCAATTTGTATTTTCAAGGAAGCCTGCAAGAAATTTTGTGTTTTCTTCAATTCTCTCAGTTTATTTCTGTTCACATCACTCTCCCTTTTCCCCCCATTGGCAGTAAATCCTTAGGCTGAGCCATCCATTTATTACAGGTTGGCAGTTGTTCAGTCTGCCAGTGGGCGTGATCTGTTTTTAGCTGCCAATAGTGCAGCATTAACAAATCTCTTCTGATATTTATCTGTGGCACTGCCTTTTGTTAAATGAAGAGCACCAAGTTCTGGACACACTGTATTGGGAGTTTTATTGCATCAGGTAGGGCACTTGAAACTTCCCTCCAAGATTTTTCCAGCCCGGGGTAACATCCCCAGCACTCTCTGCATCCTATGATGCATTTTTTTCCTGTTTATTCTCCAGATGCTGCTTCCTGAAAAAGGAAGGTTTACTGGGATAAATACTTGTTTCTTTCCTGAATGTTTTATAGAAAAGTCTCAATATTATGGAAAACATTGAACAATGTATTGATCTGGTTTTTTCCCCCAATTGATCTGATTTTTTTTGCCATTTTTCTCCTGTGGAATTATCTCCACTTTTACATGGACAAGCGCTTTGCATCACTGTAGGTTCCACCACCCAGGGGTTTTCTCAGAGGAAGGATTCAGGCCACAAGGCTGGGCTTGAGTTCATTCAGACCATCTGTGCACCAGCACAGTGCTATGGATACCTACTTAAAAACTTACTTATTTCATAATTCTCATTTGTTTATTAATTTCATCACTTGTTCTCATTTAATTATTTATTTGTCCCTTAATTTTTAATGGTTGGACAATGGGTTAGAAATTGGTTTAACAATAGGAAACTCACTTGATAATTGTTTTATACCCTCTTTTTGTTTTTTTTTTTTTATTTTGTAGAATGTTGGTGGCTTTAATTAACCAGCCTGAAGATGGGTTGGAGAAATGATTCTTTTCACAACACATCTCCATTCTTTTCAGCCGTCATATACTTAAATTGCAAATTCTCCTGAACTGTAACCCAGTGTCTTATGGCTCTTGATTCTACATTTCCCCACAGATCTTCTGCCTTCAGTGGTGTCAGAGCTGCAGGATGTGACTGTTAATAAAAGGAATTAAACTGCAGCAAATCCCTGACATTCAAATGATGTTGAGGGTCTGATTTCAGACCACCAAGACGGAAATCTGAGGAAGGAGAACCTCTGTAGGTCTGTGCCAGCAATGGGGCACTGTTGTGACAGGACAGGGGAATGACTTAAAATGAAGGGGACAGGGCTGGATGGGATATTGGGAATTGGGAATTGTTCCCTGGCAGGGTGGGCAGCCTGGCACAGGATGGAATTCCCAGAGCAGCTGTGGCTGCCCCTGGATCCCTGGCAGTGCCCAAGGCCAGGCTGGACACTGGGGCTGGAGCAGCTGGGACAGTGGGAGGTGTCCCTGCCATGGCAGGGGGGCACTGGGTGGGATTTGGGGTCCCTTTGAACCCAAACCATACAGAGGTTCTGTGATTCCTTAAGGATCACCTTTAATCTGTGATGCAAGCCACAAGACTTTTCCTACAACTCCTCTGCTCTTGTTGAGGTCTGAGCAGGCACAAAGTTGCCAAAGATGCTGAGCCTGGCACACCAAAATTTATCCACCATCCAAAAACTCGTTCTCCTCCTTGACTTCCTGCACAAATCTGCCCAAAAATCAAATTAGTGACTGACAGGCCAATTTTCTGCCAAATTTCAAATCCTAATTTCAACTCTAGAAAATTTTCCATTGAGCAGCTTCAGCATCCTCTTGTTTGGAGGTGTCTGGTGCTGCACTGGGGCAGGGGCAGCCCAGGGCTCTGTTTCACAGAATCACAGGGTGATTTGGGCTGGAAAAGGCCTCTGAGGTGATGGAATCCACGCAGGCAGTGCCAAGCCCCCTCCTAAACCATGTCCCATCTATGTCCTATCCATGTTTTTCACCCCCTGACCGATTCCTGGCAGTCAGGGAGCCACCCTGATTGGAAATTCCACTGATCAATGCAAGAGGCCAAAGCTCCCATAAATCCAGCCTGCCAAAGGCACCACCCAGAAGGGAGCTTGTCAGGCTGAGAGGAGCTTTGGCAAATTTATCAGCGTGTGGGAGTGGGGCTGTAAATGAAGGAATTACAGTGGCCATTAATGTTGGTCTGTAATGTTCTCTGGCTCTACACCTGTAATTTTAATTCCCAGAAAAAGGCTTGGATACCCAGTGCTTTATAGGCAGAGGAATGACTTCCAACAAACTGGAGTAAGTTTGATCTCAGCTCTGCAATCACAAATGGATTGGATGGGTTTTCTTGCACTTAAAATTCAAAATATCCTCTATTTGACTATTCAATGCTTTTTCTCCCTTCTCTAATAATTTTCATTTTTTTATTTGACATGACCATAAAAAAGTGACATTTTCTCCAAATCTCATGTTTAAAAACACAGAAAGCACAAGCCTGGAACCCTTCTCCTGGAGGATGGATTTCACTGAAGCTGCCCCATGTGCACCTTTCCCTCTTGGGCTCATCCTCTTGCTGATTCTTCTAAGATTTGTGAGAGGTTGTTGCTATGGCACAGACCTTGGGAGGATTTAATGACCTGTGCTACTTTGCATTAAAAAGTTGTACTAATCTCCTGCTTAAAGTGGCTTTTAAAGCTGTGTTAGAGGCAGAGCCTTGGTTTAGGGCCCTGTTCCCATCAGTGAATTTTCTTTGGGATTCACAGAATCACACGAGGTAACTCCATTCCTTCTTTATCTCGAGCACATCACGGCTGGTGATGCTTTGCTAAATATTCTGAATTTTAAATACATCCCAAGGGTCTTGGCTATGAGATCCCTCAGGGATTTTGGGGTTCAGCTGTGGGAAGGGGGCACAGGATGCACCAGTGCCTCCACACCCCTGTTAAGAGCTGAACTTAGCAGGGGTGAACACCCCTGAACTCCTGAATTTTGGGGTGTTGTGGGGATCAGGACACAACATTTGGGGTCACTAAATGGGATTACTTTGCCCTGGATGCCTGTGCTGGAGTGTGGGACAGGATCAGCTCTTTCCACCTCTAACGCATTTCAGCTTAGCTAAGATTTTTTTTCTTCTTTTTTTTTTTTTTTTTTTTGTCCCTGATGCCTTTTTCCTTCAGAAATAACTGTTTATAATCAGTTTAATGCAGATAAAACCATTACTTCTTCACTCTTCAGAAACTCTTTATGCTTCTTAATTAAAGCTTTTGTCTGAACACAAAATAATTAATACATAAAATGAAGCAGAGGGAAAGAATCGACTGTGAAACCAGTCACTCAGTTGTATATTTAAACAATATTTAATCATTAGAGTAACACAGTGCTTGCACTTTTGGAAAGAAAACAAGCCTTATACTTCATGTTTATTTAACACTTTGACTAGTTCATTCTTGGAGGTATGAAATGAGGCTTATAGAGTGCCAGAGCAGTAAATCAGACATTCTGAAAATTACTGGGTCTTAAACAGTAGTGTCATTTTAAACCTAAACAGTTCAGTGGTGCACCAGCACATAAAAGTGACCTCTTAGAACAACATCTACTGTTTACATTGAAAGGCAAGGCAAGGAAATAAAAACAAGGCATAAAATATGGTGCAGTGAGGATGGCATTTACTTGTGTTTCTGCTTCTGCTCTGGATGCTGATGGGTGTGATGACTTTCACAGAATTAATGCATTAAAGTCAGTCTGTGCAAAAAAAGAAGAAAAAAAAGTCATGGATATCACATGTGTGCCCAGACCAACTGTGTGTAACCAAAATTTTGGGCAGCTTCTCTCACCCTAGCACTTTCCACCTGAGTATTCACTCAGATTTTAAGCCTCATTTGGGTTGCTCACTTTACAACTTTTTACATTAGTGATGTCATGAAAGAATTTATTGACGGGGATATTTGCAGAGGAAAAAACACAGGGGTTCAAAGCAAATTTTCCAATTTTTTTGTGGAGAGTGAATGCTGAATGTTTGAGTTGTAGGTGTGATTTGCTTGCACTTTGCAAGCACAAAGGCCCTGCTTCACCACAGGCTGTGTACAGGTTTATAACCAGCTCCACACTTGGCTTCTGAGCACAGAGTAACCACAGAGTTTGGCTCAAAAGCGAACATTTTTTGCCCAAATTGTTCATTAACGTTATTTAGCAAACTGTACTTCAGAGAGGAGTGGGCAGAGAGGGTTTTGGGTGGTGTGTAGGTGAATATTTGCAGTGACACCTGGAGATTCCCCTCTCCCAGAGCCATCAGTCATTCCTGGTGATGCATTTCAAACCTCTTCCCAAGTCTGTCCTGCTTCAGGGCTGATCCAGGTTTATTTCCCAATCCCAGAGGATTTCCCAGGGCTGTTCATTCTCCCAATGGGATAAATGGAGGCAAAACTGACTTGTGGAGGTCAAAAAGCAAAAGCACCTTCCCAGCTGGCCAGGCTGGATGTGGCACATGGACTGTCGCTATTGGGCACAAAATGAGTGCACAGAGGCTTGGAAAGTTCAAAAGAGAAAAAGAACCAACTTTATTTCTGATCCCGCAATATATAGAATTCCAAAAGTGGCAGTGGGTTGGAGGATGGAAGTACCACCTTTCCAACCACACTGGTCAAACCAACAGCCCATCAATTCTCTCCTCCCACAGAGAAGAATGCAAAACCATCATTATTTACATGAACACGTGTGAGAACTCCCATAGAAATATATGAACAAATCAGAGAGCTAAAGAAGTTTTATGAGAACTTTAAAACTTTCAAAAGAACTATAAAAGAAAACTTAGCACTTTTAAAAATAAGGACAACATGTGGACCACGCAGAACTTGGACACTCCTCTGGTCAGTCTGGCTCGTGACCCTTTGGGGCTGCTGCTGGGTAGAAAAGCTCTGCTGGTCCTGTTCCCAAAACACTTGGCAGTAAGAGATGTGAATTTAGGGGTTTCTTTGGTTTATTTTGTAGGATTTGAGGGGGTTTTTTTTTTAATTTTTTGCCTGCTCATTTGTTTTTTGCAGTGGTTTTTCATTGCTTTTTAAATTTTTTTGGGGGGTTTTTGTGGGGTTCTTAAAAGAACACATTTACATTTATATTTACATTTAAATTTGCATTTACATTGACATTTACATTATATTTACCTGCAAATTTAAATTTGAAGAGCACATGGAATGTGATTTTTATTAGGTTGGATCCTGAGTGAACAGAACATTGAAACTGTAATTATGAATATTTTACAAATGTGAGCCTTCAATTAACTGTATCAGTTGTGTTTGTGAACTATGGAGAACTTGCATTATTAATGAACACACAAGGCTAATATTAGTTTATTTATCATTTGGAATATGGCTTTTGAGTTAATCATACAAGTCCTGCCACGTTCAGTTTTGATTAATGCAGGAAGTTCAGGCAGGCTTTGTTAAGCAAATATTTATTATGTGTGATGCATTATAAAGTAATAAAGCATTTTTCCTCCATCTCAGGTCCTATATACAAACACCTTCCACTATGGTGAGGACTTTAACATGTCAGCAAACATCCTCTGGTTATGAGGACAACAAATAAATCATGAGAGTCTCCTGCGTGATTTTTTTTTTTTAATTCAGATTTAATCCCTCTTGCATAGAGGAGGCTGCAGTGTCCTGCAGAGTGTTCTGCTCCCCCACGTGGGATTGAGAATATTTGGTCTAATTCACCCCCTTCCTTCTATTTTTACCCCATTTAGTGCAGTTGAATAATTGGGCTACTTTAAAGTCCAACACCATTTGTAACATGGCAAAATTATTCTAAATAATGAAGGATTTCTGCAGATAAATTGCACTTTTTGGGAAGTTTTGTCTCATTCTTTGTTGGCCTGAGGGAGCCTGGGGCTGGGGAGGCAGTGGCAGGGCCTTCCAGCAGATCTTGGCCAGTGGATCCTGTTTGGAATGGAAGGAGGACTTTGGATGTGAATTAAAAAAAAATTATTTGCCATTAAATTTTTCTGCAACACAGCATTGTCAGCCACAAAGCTTTAACAATTAAGAGTGAAATCTGATATTGTTAAGAATGCCAAGCACTCTTAACCTGGAGTTTGGTTCAGAAAAGAGTTAAGACTTAACCCAAACCTCAGTGAAAGCTGAGAGACCAACACAGCACCTTGGTTCAAGTGTCTGAGGCTTTAAAAATACTGAGTCACAAGACTGAAGGTACAAATCCCATTATTTACAACACAGATAATGAGTTTCTTCTGAATGCCAATTTTGGCAAGTTTGTGTTGGGCAATAGGCCACATCTTAAAAGTTTTAGGAGGATTTAAGATTATTTCATTTAGGGGTGAAATATGAATTTTATTTAAAAATTTGTAACCACAAGTTTATCCAATATAATTTATGTGTAATTTGTTCTGATTTAATGATGCTCAACCCCTCCCTTTATACAATCAAAGCAGAGCCTTAGTTTGGAAAGGCCTGTAGTTGATTTGATGGTTTTAATTTCTTTTTTAGTCTTAAACCAATTTTTTTTCAATAAAGATTGTGTCAGCAACGCAGAAATTTAACTTCATTTTTTCTTTTTTGGTTTGGTCAGTAAAATAAATAAACAGTTGGGCAGTACCTAAGTTGGGAAGGGCTCCATCCTCCTCCAGTGTTTGTGGAATTCAGGCGTGTCTGCTTTAACCAGTTTCAGTGTAGCTGTTACAATTTTCATCCATAATATATGATCAGTTTGTAAGAATTTCCTTTACATGTGAGAAACAGACTTAATGCCAACGTTCTCAAATTGGAGTTAGTTATAAATAATGCACTAATAGATGTGAAAGAGCGTAAATGATTCCTTTGTGTGGTACCTGCGAGGTTGTTAGTGCTTCTTTAAAAAACAAACAAACCCTCTTTTGCAGGATATTTATTCCCATCTCTTCCATCAAAGGGGTTGCAGTCTTTGTACCTCTTTATGTAAATTAAAAAATCTTTAGCCAGTTCTGTGTCAAAAATAAATAGTTGAATGAGCTTGCAGACAACATTTATTTTGTATGTACATTAATGGGCACTTCCATTTTTTCCTGCAGGCTAGAATCCACTTTGAAATTCATGTTTGATAAATTCCCTGGCTTTCCGAGTAATTTAGCTGTCTATAGGGCTGTTGATCCTTTGAGTGTATTGCTGAACCATTGGGACTTGTGCACCACATCTGCATATCCAAGTTCAAATATATACTCAAGATGATTGGTTTAAACTTTAAGTTGTTGATCTTATTCCTGATAGATTTGTTAGATTGTCTCCCATTTCATTTCTAAAATCTGTGCCTAATCCATAAATACCCCTTCTTAAATATGTCTCCAATAAATTCACTGATTGAGTTTGTCATTCTGTAAGCACAGGGCTGAATTAATATTCAGTGTAGCCTGATAATCTTTAGACACAATGCTGGCTGATGCTGCGGGTGTCAGTGGAGCAGGGCACGCTCAGCACAGCCCCAGCAGAGCTGCTGCTCTCCAAAGTAGCAAAATTCCTGGGAAAATTCCCCTCATTCCTCCTGAGCTTTTAAAAGGGGACCCAGCTCTCACTGGGGTACGCAATGAGCGGGCAGGGGGTGGGATCCTCAGCCTTCCCGAGGCTCAGGCTCCTTTGGCTTTGCTTTTTCTCTCTCTCAGATGGTTGAAATGTTCGGTTTGAGCCCTCGGAGAGAGAGGATGGAGCAGACAAAACCCAAATTTCAGCACTCTGAGAGTTACAGCGAGGCAGAGCCACCTGCAGATTCCAGCCAGGCTGTGCCAAAGCTGGTCCTGAGCTGCTGTGCAATCCCCTCCGGGCCCAAAAATTCCTGCCCTGCCCTCTCCTCCTGCTCCCAGAGCCGCACCAGCCAGGGCAGATCCAGGGATAAAGGGCTGGGAGTCTGGGGAGGCACCAAACGAGGGGAACAAGGACCTGCACGGGAGTTCTGTGAGCACAGGGTGATGCCTCAGGTTTGGCTTTTCTCTTTTTTAGGTTCTGTGCTGCTTTAGGTGTGGGTCTGGGTTCCATACCAGGGGATGCTGAGCTCTGCACAGAGCAGGGACACAAAACAATTCCTGCTCCAGCTGGGCACCAAGGACAAATGATCCAAACCTCAGCCCAGGAGCACAAACACCGTGGGCTGGAGAGAGAAAAACCAGCAGGGTGGGACTGCCTGGGCTGGAGCTGGAATGGGACAATGAACTCCAAGGTGCCAATGGAGCAGAACTGATCCCAGGGAGAGCCCCGGGAGCGCTCGTGAATTTTGGGACCATTTTGGGTCATTTGGGTGCAGCCCTGGCTGGGCTCTGGTGCTGCCCAAGGTGGATCCATGAGGAGATCCTGGAATAAATCCCTGCTTTGTTCTGTGACTCTGCCCAGCCTCTGCTCTAGAGCAGCCTCACAAGGCATCAAGTCTGCTACTTCCAGTTTTTACCTCTTTCTCATGAGCTCATTCTAAATGTTGTGGACACCCCTCTGATAAAGAAATGTAAATTAATTCAAAGCTATTTTTAAGCATAAGATCAGCCATTCTGTTATGAAACTACTTGTCTGGTTTGCTCTGAGCGTGTCCAAATGCACTGCAAGGTAGGAGAATAATTCAAATAATTTAAACTTGGAACTACTGGGAGTTTGGAAAGCCTGATCTAGTGAAAGGTGCTTGGAACAAGGTGATCTTAAGATCACTTCCATCCCAGAGCATTCCATGACTCTATAATTTATTTTCTTGTTATAATTTTAGGGGATTGACATTTATTTTCTTTGTTCTATTTAATAAATTCCTTAACTTGAGAAGACTCTGTTTTGCTTTCTGGAGGGGTGGGATAAGGCAAGAGTGTGGGTGCAATAACCTATTCTGACACCAATATAACAAGAATTTCAATTAAAATCCTTCTTTTTTTTTTGTTTCTATTCTTTATAAGGAATTATTCTAATAATATACCTTGTGTGGTCTTTCAAAGTAAATTCCAATAAGTTCCTTGTCTTAATTAATAAACCGATCTGACTAGTGGTATCAAGAGTCAAATTTAGAGTCTCTGGGGCCTTTTTGTGATAGAGAGGAAAAGAAATGCAGTGGGGAGGATTTTCCTGCTTGTGTGGAAAACCCTCCACATGAGGGCTTTTGTGTTATTGTTTTGGTTTTTATGTTATTATTTTGATAGTTTTGTTTTAGCAGTATCTAAAAAGTTGTCTTTGATTTAAAACTCTTAGTCACAGTTTAATGAACTGAATTGATTTACATCTCAAAGATTAGAGAAATGTATTTTTTAGTTTTAAACTCTGTGTAAGTATATGGATATATATGTATCTTGTTTGTCTCACAGAGGTTAATGTTTATTACTGAATGTATTTTTAAGGTGTTTTTAAAGATGATTTTTAAAATACCTTTTGTATTATACTTTTTGTAGGGGGAAAGATGTGTGCACGTGCCCCTGAATGGGCAGAGCCCTCAACTCCAACCTGAAATTTTTCATTCTACACAAAATCCACTTTTGTCAGAAGCAGCACCACATGCCATTGTATTTAACTTGATTTACTGCTTTGCTCACTTAAATTAACAAATTGGTCCATACTTCATCGAGGTAATTAGGCACATCTATAACCTTAATAATGTGACTTTCTCACAGGTGCAGTCCCGCTGAAGTCCATCAGCCAAACTTTGTCTTCCCAGCTGAGCACATCCAAAGTTTCCCACCGCTGCCCCTTTATTTCGGGCTGTTGTCAATCCTTTCCACAAACTGCTCTGCATTGTCTGAACAGCCCCAGTGTGTGTGGCTTGGAATGGTCACTGACGGAGTTTATGCCCAAAGTGCTTTTAGATTGGTGATTAAATCATTTTTATCAGTAAAATATGGATTCTGCTCATGGAAAATAGCAGAGCCAAGCTTCATCATCCTTCCGCTCCAAGTCAGTGCTTGGGAATCCACATGCTGTGTTTCCAGGGCTTTGTCCTGCTGGTTTCTGCTCTCGTTCCTTTCTCTGCTCACTTGATCTGGGATCTAGGGTCCGAGGCTGCTGTGATCCTATTTCTTCTAAGGAACAGGTGGCAGAACTCCAGGGAAAGCTCAGCCAAAGCTGAGGGAATTTCCTGGGTGGAAAGTGGGAGAACGCAGGCCCTGCTGCTCCTGGAAAGATTCATTAAATGGTTTGGGTTAAAAGGGACCCTAAATCCCACCCAGTGCCCCCCTGCCATGGCAGGGACACCTCCCACTGTCCCAGCTGCTCCAGCCCCAGTGTCCAGCCTGGCCCTGGGCACTGCCAGGGATCCAGAGGTGCCACAGCTGCTCTGGGCACCTGTGCCAGTGTTTCACCACTCTCATCATAAAATCTTTCTTACATCTAGTCTGAACCTCACCTCTATTAGTTTAAACCAGTCTCCCTTGTCCTATCACTGCAGGCCCTACCAAAAAGTCCATCCCCATCTTTCTTAGAATCTCCTTTAAATCCTTTCACCTGTTTACTCTCTATTTTTTCCAGTGAAAACACTTCCTTAGCAGAGTATGTCAAGGGAGCAGAGACACAGTGACCACTTGTGTCTCTTCCCACTGCTCTCCTTTGCAGCTCTTTGGCATGAATCAGCCTTAGAACCCACACTGGAGTAGAGTTTCTCCATCCTTGGAGTGGCAGAACTCGGGGTTTGTGTGTGTGTGTGTATAGCAGTGCTGCCGTGCAGTTTGCAATCCCAGATTTGAGGTTTGGAGCAGTGCTCATCCCTGAAGCAGCTCTGGGCAGATCTGAGTCAGCCTGAGGTTTTGGGCTGGTCTAGAGCTCCGTGAACTCTCCATGGATTTTCCCAAGGAGTCAGGAGGTGCCTGGCAGCTGTCTGCAGATGTTCAGAATGTGATTGCCTTGGGTGGACCTGTCCTTGCCTGCCCACTCCCTGTGGGTGCTGCTTCACGTGGCTCTTTCCATCTCCAAATGCTTCCATGGGTTTCCTCCTCAATCCTCCTCGATTGTCCAGCTGGAGAGAGGAGATGTTCCTGATTGATACATCCCTGAATCCTGCTGGGCTCTGCTGGGGTCACTCCCATTCAATCTGACTTAGCTCTGTATTTCTTCTGGCCTCTTCTCTCTCCACAGAGCAATTCTGGGCACTTTTATGTCTCAGACATTTTTTCTATTGTTCCCTTTTTCCTGCTCATTCTGAACTTCTTCTTCCTTTGGGACTTCTGGGCATTTCTAAGAGATTCTTTGGGGCTCTTTCCATTGCTCTGCCACCCCCCTGACTTTTCCACCCCGTGATTTTGCCAGGTGAAGACTTTTTCTCCCACGAGCCCCTCGTTCCTTCCCAAGGTGCTGATTCCACCTGCTCCCATCCCCTTCCCTCCCTCTCTCCCTCCAGGGGCCCAGGTTTGCTGTAGTCAATTTTTGTTTCATCTTGTAGTCAGTCTTACATAAATAGTGGAAGTTTGGCCTTGCCCCCGGTGATTGATGGGAAGGTATATTTGTACATATCGATTGAGATAAAAAATTAGTAGTTTGCAATAGGAAAGGCAAATTAGTCATCAGAAGGAAGGTGCTTGGAGTATTTTAAGAGTTCCTTGATTAATTCTTGTGCTGTGAGTTCTTCTGACAGTAAGTTTTATGTCCTGAGATGTGGGAGGATGAGGCACTAGTATCAGGTTATTGCAAATTTTACTTTTACTCCTCGCTGATTTATTTTACTGGCTCTCACCACGATTAGACACAGAGGGCTAAAAATATCTTCATTTTGGGGTGACAACTGCCCTTTTCTGAGCTGGAATGAGGAGCCAGGAAGGAGGGGGGAGGTTTTGGTTATGAAATTAGTTTCCTTTTTATGAAAATTAATATTTAAAACAGCTAGCCTGTATAAAATCAAAATAGCCTTCATCCATGGTGACAAGCCCATCAGCTGGATGTTATCTCTAAAGGAGGAAAGGACTCATTCTGTGATACACTGATTAGGCTGAGATGTAATTTTTTCTCTGCTTACTTGACAATTTTCTCCCTAATCACCTCATTGAAAGTAGTTTTTAATAAGCATCATAGGAAGCTGAGAGCTCTCGATCTTCCTAAAATACTTTCCACTCTTCCAAAGATGCTGCAGCATGTTTTTTAGTTTTCCTTTATTGCAAACTATAATAGAATTGTTCCCAATAAAAATTGACTTATATTTGGCACTTTTAATTTGTCCAAGAATAATTTAGATAGAAATTCCAATTACTTTGGAAGGAAGGCATTTGCTCCATACTCTCTGAGCTTGTTTAAAAGGAAGTCTTTGATAATTTGCAAGCATTTCTCATGAAAGGCAATTTTACTTAACTGGAATCCAGAAGGAAAAAAAAAAAGGATGCACAGAGGTTTCAATTTTTAAACTGATAACAAAGCACTGTATTTGTGCTGTTACATTTCAGCACAAAGAGGCTGCAAAATAACCTTTTTTAGTTAATGGGAGAAAAAAAGATTTAATTGCTGTGAAACACTTATTCTACATATTATCTCTTTGATTAGCGGACAGTTGTAAATGACTTATTCAATGTAATTGCAAACTCTGGCATGGAACCCAAGCTAAATTATTTGTGTTTGCAGTCAGGGTGGGTTTGAACACTTTTAATTGCAGGATTTTTTTGAGTTTAGCAGAGGTTCAGTGTTTAGGATGCAGATTTTTTGTGGATGTTTGAGTGTTGGTGCCCATCAGGCTGGAGTTTGGACACTCTGGTTTGCAAAGTGTGTCAGAGGAAATGCCAGCACTTCTCTTGGTGTCTGCTACAGCAGCGTCCCATCTTCTAAAGCTTCCAAGTCTGGTGGTTGAGTGGAAAAAACAATGGAATCAACAAATCCTTGAGGTTGGAAAAGCCCTCTCAGACCACCGACCCCAACCATTGCCCAGCACTGCCAGGGCTGCCTCTGTCCAAGTCCCCAGGTGCCACATCCAGGGCATTTTAAACCCCCAGGGATGGGCACTCAGTGCAAGGTGTGTGGGGTGTCTTTGCCACCTCCTGCCCACCCTTTCCATGCCTCACACCAAGCTGCAGCTCTGACAACAACAACCTCCTGCATCCCGAATCTATTCCCAGTGCTGGAATTGTGAAAACTCCACTATAAATTAGGGAACACGGTTGCTTCATGCCATGGCTGCAGCTGCATCTCGCAACCCCAGGCCTTTGCAGAAGGCAGGAATATTCAGGTTGGTGAGAGAGGGAAGGAAAGGGTAAGAGTGAATGGGCAGAGAGCTGTGAGTGGGAAAACCAGGAAACCCCACAATTCTCCCTGCAAAGCTCCACCTGTGAGCTGCTGTCCCAAGGGGAAGCACCAAGAGGGGTTTTTCCATGAGCTCTTCACCACCTGGTGATGGCTGGCAGGTGGCAGCCACCCAAAATGCTGAGCCAGAAGGGACGTGCCAGGACTCCAGTCTGGAAGATGGTGATGATGGCATCAGCCCTGGCTGGGAGCACTGTCACACCCAGGAGCACCAGAGATAAACCAGGGGATAGCGAGCAGAAAACAGTTCTTGTCTGAAGGATTTCAGAGGAGATCCTCAGCCTGTGCAGGTTTGGGGAGCTGCTCATTCAGGCACGGAGCTGATCAGCTGCAGGAGCCCAGAAACAGAGCTCAGAACGTGCCTCTGGTGGAGCGCTAAAAATGTTCCCACTCCTGCATGAGGTACCCACCCATCCTCTGCTGCAGTGCTGAGGGCCAGATATTAAACTGAAACATCTGCACTTCAAAATATGAATGTTTCCAAGGAGGGGCTGAGGAGGATTTGGCCGTGCAGCTTGTGTGAATGATTTTCTGCGGTTCGTGGGAGCGCTGGGAGCAGTTCGGGAGGTGAGGATCCTCTGCAGGTGGCTGCTCTCTGCCACCAGCTCGTGTCACTTCCTTCCCCACGGCGTGCCACTGTCCTGATGTACCAGAGCCCCTCACGGGGACTGATTTCAGCCAGGGTTGCTGGAACAAGAAGCAAAGCCAGGGTCATGTACCAGATCACACAGCGCTCCGGTCGCGTGTGTCACGCCAAGTCACCACCCAGCAAACAGAGGCTGAACCAAAGCAGGAAAAAAGAAGGATCAGCTTATAAAAACCCAAACCACGCATGCAATTGCATATGCAAAGACCTTGTTTGGGTTTGTGCTGAATTTCCATGAGGAGATTTTTTTTTTTCTTTGCTGCAGCTGCACGGAATCACAGGATTCTTGTGAAAATGGAGCAGGAAGGGGTCTGGGCTGCCTCTGCTGCTCAAAGTGCACCTCTGCCACCAGCCAGGGACACGGGCAGGCAGCCAGAGAGGCTGAAAACAACTCCTTCCTCCTCCTAAATGCCACCAAGTGTGAATTAGAGCTATTTACTCTGGATCAACATACTCGATTTCTCTTTGAAACCATTGTTTTAGACTTTCCAGTCAGTTCTCATTAGTTACTAGTTTAGAAGCCCATGGTATATTTAGACATCATATACATTTGTCAGTGAAGAGTAGCTTAAATGATCTACTTTGCTCACTGCTTAATTATGTTATTTTACTGTTCCTGAAAACCTGACACAAGGCAAATTTACATTACTGTGCTCCTAATTAGCCAATAATCCTTAAGGATTTGAATGATACATACCCAAAGTAATTTCCTCGTTCACTAAATATGAATTTCCTTACGTTAGGTTAAGAAGATGGCACAATGACAGCAGGCATCTTGGTGATGACAGCTCTCAACATGTTTGTCTCCGGAGTCAAAATCTATTAAAAGGCACATAATGATCTCAGCACTTTCTTAAAGTGTAGAATGTGAAATCAATAGGGCTGTGTACAAAGGGGAGCAAAATTTACCTCTTTTAACCATTGTTAGGTTGTCCAGCACTCCAGGTTACTGAGAGGTGAAAATATTTATAGTCCTGCTTTTCTAAATGTCTCAGCTGGATCTCTTCATTCATTCATTCAGCATCTCTGAGGCTTCTCAGACTGAGTGAAAAGGCAGATGTGGAGGAAGCTGCTCCAAAAGAAAGGCCTGGCAGGCTCCTTCCTGCCTCAGACACCTCATTTGGTGCCTGATTCTGTCCCTCTATTGACACCCAACCTGGAGCCCTGGATCCTGGGATCCTCAGCACAGGAAGGATGTGGAGCTGCTGGAGCAAATCCAGAGGAGGCCACAGAGATGCTCCAAGGGCTGGAACCCCTCTGGAGCCAGGCTGGGACACCTGGGGGGATTCACCTGGAGAGGAGAAGCTCCATGGAGAGCTCAGAGCTCTGCCAGGGCCTGGAGGGGCTCCAGGAGAGCTGGAGAGGGATGGGGATAAGGATGGAGGGACAGGACACAGGGAATGGCTTTAAACTGAAAGTGGGTAGATTTAGATGGAATTTTGGGAAAGAATTCCTGGCTGGCAGGGTGGGCAGCCCTGGCACAGGATGGAATTCCCAGAGCAGCTGTGGCTGCCCCTGGATCCCTGGCACTGCCCAAGGCCAGGCTGGACACTGGGGCTGGAGCAGCTGGGACAGTGGAGTTGTCCCTGCCATGGCAGGGGGGCACTGGGAAATTTCAAGGTCCCTCTCAATCCAAGCCAATTTGGGATTCTTTTATGCAAAATACAGCATTTCACTCCTGGCTTTGTCCTGTCTCTGGCCACTGAACTCCTGCTCTTTGAAAGATCTTGTTTTGTCACAAGTGCTGTTGTTGGACTGGCTGGGGCGTTGCGGGGATGGTAGCAGTTTGCGTTTTCCACTCTAGACAGTTTAATTTAATGCATTATTACATTTGATCCAGATGCTACAGTGATGGGTGCATAAAAATAATTAAATACGGATAAATAGACCGTAACAACTTCACCAGTGCCTGTTGTTGTAAGTTACGTATCAAAAATGCAGTGCCAGAAAATTACTTGAATTTCTAACTAGTGCAGGAAAACTTTCCATGGACACTGTGACTGGCAAACAGAGTTCAGTGCTAATCTTTTTCCATGTGTCCATGATTAAAATATTTTGGGCTGAATGGAAATTCAAAATTTTCAGTCTCATTCTGTAACTTTTCCAGGGATTTTGTTTGTGAAATCAAAACCTGTGAGTGTAGATGTGGTGGATAAAGGCCACCTCTTTTCTCTGCCACTCCATCAGCTGTGGCATGAGACCAGGAGATGCTCCTGCCTGGAGAGATGCTGTTGGTCCATGGGTTGGGAACAATGGTTGGAGCTGAGGTTCCCAAACCAAGCACCAAGGAAACAACAGCTGGTGATTCCTGTTTCCTGCACCCCTGTATTGACACTCGTTTTTTTCTTATCTAAGCTACTTGTGCATTTTTAATTGGATGTAGTTTATTTTTGTCCATATCACAAACTGTTTTTCGAAATAATTATGGCCTTTGAGATGTCTCCCAAAGGGTTTGAATTCATGTTGAGTGAAAAGGCTCCACTGCACAGGGAGATACGGATGAGCAGATGCTGAGACTAGAACAGGAACTAGAACTAAGACTAGGATGGGAACATCCATTCTGAGACTAGAACAGGAAAATTAGAGATTCTGGAGGTCTCTGTCTGGGCAGTGGGAGGAGCAGAAAAGGACCCTCATATTCCAGGACAGCAGTGCTGTGTCCCCCTGTCCAACACTGCAGAAACCACTGTGGGAATAAGTGATGGAAGTGCCTCATAAAAACAGGATAATAACATTTCAGCCTGCTTTGCTTAAAAATAAATGAGTAGGGTGCTTGGGGGAAGAGAAAAACTATCCTTCCAAGAGAAAAACTATCCTGTGATGAAAACAGGTTGCAAGAGCCCTCGTTATCTGCCCCTTGGCAGATGCACACTGAGCCCACTCCTTGTTGAAGTTCAGGTGCTTCCTGCAAGGCACTTCCCATATTTCTTCCAAAAAATGTGAGGAAGCAGCTTTAAACCCCACTTGCATTGTGTGGGTTCACACGGGGTTCCATCCAGGGAAATGATGGTGGGGTGCTGAGTCCCCATTAATTTCAGTGGGAGTTTGCCTTGAATGGGGGAATTTGGGAGAGGCTGAGCCCAGGATTTGTGTGTGTTTGCTCACGGATCAGCAAGGCACACGCATCTGCAATTGAATATGCACTTTGTTAGGTTAAGAAACATTTCTTTATGCTCTGCAAAGCAAGTGAATAAAATCGAGGGGGAAATATACACTGTGTCAGCTTGCCTGTGTGGGGAAAAATACTTTATTTTCTGCTGTAAAGACAAAGAGTACAGAAAGAATAAAAGCTGTGGTGTGTATGATCATCCTATATAAGCACATTAGTAAAGCACTGTGGTACCAGTCATGTTGTGAACTTAAAGCCACCCCTAATTAAACTGTCTGCATCCCCCAGCATTTCCCTGTAATGATGTCAAGCCGTGCAGCAATTAGTTGTCTCTCTATGAATGTAAACACTGTTTGTAAATCATATAAATTTAACCTGCTTGGCTTCTTGAAAAGCTCCGAAAAGGGAATTAATTAATATTGTGGATTTTGGAATTCTGATTTATTGGGTCGGTTTTTGAACGCCTTGGTCTAATGTTTTCCATGGTTCGTGGCAATTAATTTTGGGAGCAAAGGTGGGACTTATTAAAAAAATGGGATATCATTTGGGGTGGGACTAATGGTGTGCACGGAGGCATGCAAAATATTTTATTGCACTAACACAACTGCTGGGGGTTTCTTTTAAATTGAGATTTAGTCCATTCAAAGGATGCTAGTGCCCTGACCTTTCAGCATTCTGCATTTTGCACCTCCTGTACTACTTCAAGCTAATTTGAATGTGAAGTTTGAATCCTGAAGAAAGATGCCCTTCTGCAGTAGTTCATCTTCTCTTTAGAGATCAGACTAAATGCCCGTGGCAATATGCTGGGAAACACAGCACATTACCATGAAATAGCTCCATTAGAGACAAAGAAATGTAAACAAAACAAGCACATTTGCCACTGGTTTTAGCTCAATTATATTTCTCCTATTGATGGTGTTGCCTAAAATGAAGAAGTGCTCCAGACCTAAATTTAGTAAACCTTTTGTTGCAATTTACTCCAGCAAAACCTCTGCTGCTGGAGGTGGATGGTTTACCTGAGCCATCAGCTACATAGCACGTTTATGGTTATTGTATTTTACAGGTTGATAGATTTTTATATTCTGTCCAAGTCAGGATCTTACACCACCTGGTTTATTATTTAGTAATTTACAGTGCAGTCAGGCATGTTTGGTTTAATGTAGGATAAACTTATAAATCTATTGTTCCTCCAGTTGCTGGGGTTGGTGTGCAATGAACTACAGAGCTTGATGCGTACATACATTTCAGCTCTGCTTATTTTCTTTGATAGGGAAGCAGGCAATAGATAACACAGTGACAGTGGCATCCCAGGGGACAGCAAAATGTGAGAGCAACACACCGTCAGGTTAGTAGGTCATTATTGTATGAGCACTGAGCCATTAATTGACTACTGTACCAGGCTCAATCTGTGTCAGATTATGGCTTTTGGCAGCAAGAACTGTTATCTAATAGCTAACTTTGTTTCTTTACTGCCTTTTTATTAGGTTTTTGGATAAAATTATACCTAAAAAGATAAATATATTTGTTGCACCTAAAAACAAAACAAAAACAAAAACAAAACCACAAAAACAAGACAGCTGAACCAAACCAACATACAGAATAGTGGTAATGTCAGTAGGTAAAAATTCCTGTGAGGGAGCAGCTTGCAGAGCTAATATTTGTGAGTATTTTTTTTACAAACTTGGGCAGTCAGATACTTCCTTTAGGTGCAATAGATGTTATGGGTGCAAAACTATCAGGAATTGATAGGTGATGCCTGAATTATTTTGTTAATCTGTAGCATTGGGTGGGAATAAGAAAATACCCAGATTATAACAACAACAACAAACATAATTTGCACAAACCTTGCTGCTTTCTACTAAAATGTGCCTTAAAAAGAGGGGAATTGTCAGTCCTGGTGTGGGTGATGGTCAAACAAGAGACCCAGCTCGTGGCAGAGCTGTGCCATCTTCCCCCCAAACCTGGCTCGTGGAGCAGCTCCACGGCTGGGCCGTGTAATAAGGGAAGAAATCAGTGATGTGAGGAAGATTTGAGGGAAAAAAATCATCTTCCCTTTGGCCACTGGCAGCAGGCAGGGTGGCCCTCGGCATCCCGTGTCCGTCAGAAGGCAAATTCCCAATTTTAGGAGGCTGTGGGAGGCTGAGGATGTCGGTGCTCAGCCCAGTGCCAGGTGAGGCAGGATTTTGAGCTGGGTTTAAGGCTAAATCCTGCTGGCTGCTCAGAGGTGATTTCAGGTTTCTGCCATCTTTCAGCTGAGGTTTTGGAACGTGTCAGGCTGAGGCTAAGATGCTGTTTTAGCTCATCCCTGCACCTGCCAAATCCAAATCCAGGTGTTTCAGCCCAGAGGAGAGCATGAGTTAAAAATTGCTCAGGTCTGAAAAAGGCTTTGTAGGAGCTGGAAGGGTTGGATGGCCCTTGGTGAGGTGAGTGTGTGCTCATGGGCTCGGCTCTAATCCAGCTCTCCCTGCTGCCTGTAACTCCTGGGGAACCCTCAATCCCAGATGCTGTCAGGATTTTGGGGTGCATTCCAGCTGTGTGACACATCTGCTGCTGTTTGACAGTGCCGTTCAAGTGATGGAGCCCCAGTTTAATTTCTGTCCCTACCCATAAATCGACCTGCCTGTGACCTTGGGCAAAATAGTTAATCCAGCCAGCCCTCAGTTTCCCTCTTTTGCCCCCCATTAAAAATGATTTGCTGTCCCAGGGTGTCGGGCTGGGCAGGAGAACCCGGGGTGATTGCTGATAATCACCAATATGGGAAACCCTGTGAGAAGGTGGGGAAGGGAGGCAGAAACCTTTATTTCATTAAAATCGTATTTATATTGAATGCTATTACAGTTATTATTTTGCAGATCCCATTTCTCTGCCACGTGTCTGAATTTGAATAATTTCCACCGGATTTCTTGCCCTGTTAAAAGACGTGGATAAAAATGTGCAACAATTGAGCTCTGAGCGTTTCATCTCGTTTTGTTATTCTGGGCTTTCTCCTTTTTCTTACAGCAAAATAATTTCTAGAAATTGGATAGCAATATGTAAAATACATTTTTTTTCAGGCAGTGATGGCTGATTACATTGATTCTACACAATATAGGGCTCTTAATGGGGATTTCTGGCTCCCATTTGCTGTAAATTTCTGGTTCCCATTTGCTGCAAATTTCTGGTTCCCATTTGCTGCATCATGTGATGAGGCTGTTTCTATGGTCTCTGTTGCATCTTGTCCCCCTGGCATTTTTTTACAAACTCATTTGGAAGAATTAACTACCTTTTACGTATTTAAAATTTGACTCCACGGAAATCGATGTACAAATAATTTTTATGGTTATAATAAGTAGGTTCCATAACACAACACAAATATCTGTATGTAAATCTTGCCTTGGAGGTAGCAATCTACTGTACATCCCAGTACTTATCCCACTTTCACACCTAATTTTCTTTGTGAATCACACATAAAACTCACATATTCTCTGCTGTGCAATGAAATCATGAATTCTTAGCATGCCCACACATAAGACGTTTCTCTGAGAATAATATCCATAACTATTTTTTAAGAGGAAAAAAAAAAGAAGCAGGAAAGGTTTTGGTGCACCATTTATTTTTATGATAATTTAAATATGTTAATACTATACCTAAGAGTTTTATATACATACACATTTTGCATAAAGAAGAGATTTTACTCCCAAGCTTCATTTTGTGAGGTTGGAGAGAGAAACCTGTTCAGGCATCTTTGGACACAAGATTAAACATCACCAGAAAACTCCATTCTCTGCAGACTTTTATCAACTCTCTTGTACTGCACAGCAGCTGAAAACCACAGATTTCTCTTGTCAAACAGGTGTGTTGGAATTAACCCTCACAAATCCGTCAGGGTATTTGATAAAAGGATCAATGCAGGTGGGATGCCCCTGGATGTGTGGGAAAGAGCTCTGTGCTGGATGGAAAATGCATTCAAATGGATTTTTATTTCTTGTTCCCTCCTTCCTGGAATGGTTAAGGTTGGAAAAGCTCTCCAGGATGAGCATCCAGCCATGCCTTGGCTTTGATGTCAGTGCCAGGGTCCCTTCTTGTCCCTTCAGGGACCCTCCTGGGGTTTCACCAGCTCTGGTCCCTTCCCCTCCCTGCATTTGAGGGGTTTTGCTCAGCCCAGCTCTGAGAGATAAATAAATCCCTCCTGTGCAACCCTCCCTGACAGGGCAAAACTCCCCAGACCTGTGTTCTCAGCCAACACATCCCGAGGATGCTACAAAAAGATGAACTTTTGCTGTTTTGCCTTTAATTGCAATACAGAAATTCTTGAAAAACAAGTGCAGAGTTCAGTACGAGCAA